>NC_052353.1:62256632-62314617 GCF_009727055.1 Benincasa hispida
TTAATTCAATATATGAAAATAATTAAATTATATTTTTACATATTTACATTTTGCTTCTTTTTAAAGCAAAATTTTAAGTAAATGACCCGATTAACCCGAACCAACTCAACCCAAATATTTCATGGTTGGGTTGGGTTGGGTTCATTTTTTAATCAGGATTATCTGGGTTGAAGAAATTTAAAACCCGAACAATTGGGTTAGGTCTAAAAAGTCTTTCAACCCAACCCAACCCAACCCATGAACACCCCTACTTGTAGGATTTGGAATGACGATGTTGATGGTATGGGAAAATGGAGTAAATAAATATGTGTTCACTGTTCTTTCTCCATGCATCGTTGGTCATGCGTTGAACTAAAGGATATGCAATATGCGTTAATGACTATGCGTTCCTGCCATAAGTTTTCTTGCTCTCTCGCCAAGTATAACGAGATCTCAAGTTTCTCGGGTGATCCGAGGTCGAACTTAGGGACTTGTAGCTAAATGTTATGAAGTAAAGTGTTTGCGGTGAAGAATAAAAGAATTTGAAGGTTATGGGCTATGCACTACTCCTACTTCTAACTAACAGATTAAGCAGTGGAAGTATGACTATGAGAGTTAGAGACACGACAACTGTTAACGCGTAATAAGATGCATGGGAAAAATAGATAAAATGGTGGGGATGTCTTCACCGCATCAATAAGCTCGATCGCAAGGGTAACCCCAGCCAGCGCAAGCTATGCAATTATGCTATACACACTTGCCGAAGACGCATGCAATGGATATGCGATAGTGTCGAGAGGCCTTATGTCTAAAGCTCTATTCTTGTTCATGTGCTCCCACATATAAACAAGATGACTGCATACCATCGTGTCCTACTTCTGGACGTATGCGATGTGATCGCATACTTTTATATCTTATCTATAGGGTGCATACGTTGTGTAATAGCAAACAGAGCTTATCTCTAAACCTCTATTCTTGCCTATGCGATCCAATCTAACTCTCTCAAGCCTAGATTTGGTTTTTAGACTACTCTCTCAAGTATGCCTAAATGATGAATTATGCGCTCATAAGACAAGGTAATCACATAAATATGGCTGGTATAAGATTATTCCTATATCTAGGAACACTACTTATTTTGCTTAATGCGTTCCACCACTTACCCTCCCTGGTAGTTAGCTACTGTTGATCAGCTCATAGACAAGCATTGCTACAGCATCACATTAAGCAAATAGGATTTTCTCACAACACTCGTGCAACGCACACCTTTCGATGGTTTGCTACATGCTTCATTTGTCTACGCCGCAAGTTGAGTATGCGATACTCTTAGCAATTTTACTTAGTCTTTGCAGTGAAAGTAAAAGATGATGAGAAAATGAAGACGGAATCGAAGGAAATAGAGAAATGCATTGATCACAAAATGTATTAATCTCTTAAGCCACAATGTAATACAATACAAAGATAGAAGAGATATGGAGGGCCAGATGGGCAATGTCTTGCTTCCATCAGATGTGTGTCAAGGCTGCCGGTGGTGTCATGGATGGGCGGTGGAGTAGTCTCTCTTGAGATCTATCTCCAGTGGGACTCCAGTCGTCACTCGGAATGGTTGAAGGAATGAAGAACTCTCAAAAATATCTTTTCACGCTTTCGTCTAGATCACAAGGATTTTCCCAAAGGTAGAAGCTCGGATTTCTGAAGTTGTGCTCCAAGGCTTCTATTTATAGAGTTTGATCGTTGACAGCATTAATGGTCCTTCTTTGAAATTCTGCAGCTAACGGCGTGATGGACCTGCTCTAAATCTCTGCTGCTAACGGCGTGGTAGGTCTGTCTCTTATACACATCTAGATGTGTATAAGAGACAGAGCTTTGACAGCATTAATGGTCCTTCTTTGAAATTCTGCAGCTAACGGCGTGATGGACCTGCTCTAAATCTCTGCTTCTAACCGCGTGGTAGGTGAAATGTCAACATCATCTTTTGATACTCCCAAGCTATGCGTTCATGTTTAGTTTTCGAAGTATCATCGCATTCCACCACTCTTGCGGTCATCTCTCTATTATGGTTACTGTAGTCGCAACCTCTATACGATGGACGCATGCGGTTCATGGCCGCAACATCCATGTGTCGAGCATATGCGATCGTGTATGTGACGCCTCTACGATGGTGAGATTCACCGCATGTGATCGATTCCTGCGTTAGCAACAAAAATAGACAATTAGACGCAAAGTAACGCATAATAGTGAGTTAGTCGAGATTCTTAATGTTAATCGACGCAAGCTCGTTTTCTCATGAATTCTTAGTAAAATCATGCATATTCTACTTAACAGCCCTCATAATTCTAAATAAAAGGCTTATAATGACGTACATTTCTGCCCATCATCAGATGTCCTGAGGACTTCTACTACCTATTTGATATTTCATCACGTGCCCTCTTACCCTTCAAGGGGTAGTCTGAACCGGTATACATGGTTCCGACTCTATAGGGTTAGTCTGAACCAACATACGTGGTTTCGGCTCTATACGTTGCACATTTACAGGCTGATCTACATGGGGTTCATGCTCTCCGTGACCCCCAAAGGACTTGTGAGTATCGATGAAGTGTTCAACCTCTTAGATCCTTCTTTCTCCAATAACATGAACCACATTAAGTCCTTCCATTCGGTCCTCCTTGTACCTTATCTCCTCTGTGCTAGGTACAAGTCTCGACACAATAATAGTCTATACATAAACCAATGAGCAAGTTAGAATGCATGAAATTATAAACAAATGAGCAAGTCAAACGTGATCGATTACTTACTTTTTTTGGCTGGAAAACATTGCTCAATGATTTATAAGATGGAGCACGAGAACAAATCCATCTAAGAATTCTAAGAATTGCAACCTTGCTGACTTTAGTGGCTATGAACTTACTTGATGTGGATAAAATTTCTTAAGCCCAAACATACGATATAGGAACTTTGGTATACGTACATAACACACAGGTTCAATGTATATTAAAGTAAATCAGAAACAAAAGTACATATGATTTGTTTATATGCGTTGATGGTCATGCAATGATATGCGTTGATGGTCATGCGATGATCGTGCGTTCCTGTCACAAGTTTTCTTGCTCTCTCGCCAAGTATAACAAGATCGCAAGTTTCTCGAGATGATTTAAGGTCGAACACGAGGACTTGCGACTAAAAGATTAATGTAAAGTAATGTGTGTGAGGCGGAGAATAAAAATAAAAAAAATAAAAAAAGAAGCTGATTAACTATGCGCTACTCCTACTCCTAGCTACACAGACTGAACAATTGAAGTTTGACTAGGAGAATCGATAGGGATATAGCAACTGTTAACGCGTAATAAGATGCATGGAGAAGTAGGATTGGGGAGGGGACATAGCCAAGTCCTTAAGTTTGTCGCAAGGGTAATCCCAGCTCGCCACACTCACGCATCGTACACCTCTCGATGTCAGCCACATGCATTATATCTCTATAACGCATGAGTGATGTTGCGTTGAGCATAAGGTTATTCCTATCCTTAGCAACACTTCTTACTTCGCTTAGTGAGTTCTATAACTACTTACCCTCTTAGGAAATTGGTTACAGCTACCTGTTTCTATGAGCGATCATCGACAAGTATTGTGATAGCCTCACACTAAGCAAACAGGATTGAATCTCTACACTCGCGCATCGCACACCTCTCGGCGGTCCGCTACATGTGTTATATCTCAATGACACATGATTGAATATGCGATAACTTTTGTAATTCGCACTTAGCTCATGGCGATGAAAGAAAAAGATGATAAAGTAGAAGAATATGATGAAAATGATATTGAAAGAACTAAAGAGATGCATTGATTACAAAGTGTATTATTGTCTTAAGCCAAAATGTAATACAATATAAAGGTGAAAAGAGAGATGGAAGGCTAGATGTAGGCAATCTCTTACTTCATCAGATGTGTGTCAAGGTTGACGGTGGTGCAATGGATGGGCGGTGGAGTAGTCCCTCTCGAGCTCTATCTCCGGTGAAGCTCAAGTCATCAATCAGAGGAAGTTATGGAAATAAGAACTCTCAAAGAAATTATTGCTCATACTCTTATTTGTGATCACAAAAATTTGCCCAAGGCAGAAGTCCCGGATGCTTAAATTTAGGCTCCAAGGCTCTATTTATAGAGCCAAATGCTAACAACTTTGATAATCCTGCTCTGAATCACCGCCATTACTGACGCTTTAGGTGAGAATGTCAGTGTTGCATCATGGTCTAACTACTTTTCAGAAGGTCTGCTGAGTAGCTCAGACATCCCGAGGTATGCGTTCATATTCGTTTCTTCTATAAGATCAACGCATTCCACTCACTCTTTGCAATCATGCTTCTATCATAGCTATCACTATGTAGTTGTGGTTGTGCATGCGATCAACTTAGCTTCATTAAGATCAACGCATGTGATCAACTCCTATGATAACTACAAAATAGATATTTTGACGCAAGATAACTCATGATATGGGGTTAACAGGGATTTTTAGTACAAATCAACGCAAGTTTATTATTTCACAAGAATTCTTAGCAAGATCAATGCATGCTTTGCTCATCAACCCTCATTATTCTAAGTAAAAGGCTGCAATAGCTTGTAGTTCTACAAGCTATCAACATAATTGGAATGCAAGTGTGAATCCCTTTATACAGCAATATGAGGCATGGTGATCATTTTCAACTTTCTTTGAATCGTAAGCCTCCTTCTTCCTGCGCTTGATAGTCTTCATGCTATTCAATGTATGTTTATAAAAGAGAGAATATCAATCATAATGTACAAAGACTTCATGGTCATCAACAATCCCAAATATATTCATATCAATTGGGTTTTCTTGTCTTTTTCAATCATCATCATTTCAATGAATAGTGCCAATGAAACCTTGATAGCATCTTCGTCATTAGTAAAATAGAACTTCTCGAATGTGGTCTTCACATCCTTGCAAGAACTATCTTTTTCATTTGGGTTATTCGGTCCAAGAATGAGTTCTCACAGGCTTTCACTGCTTGTTTCTCTTTCTACTGTTTTTCTGGTCGACCACAACCTAGTTATCAAGTTAAAATCGTCTTGGAAAAATGATACCTTCTTCCCTAGAATGTTGAATGATATAACATATGTGTTCGCATCTACTACCTCCCTTAACAGAAAGTGGTTTGAAAGTTGTCCATCAAAAACAAAATCTATATCCAACAATGGACCAAAGGTCGTTTTCCTATACAGTCTCATCTGTTCTTCTGTCAACTTATTCTTAATCACAGAGGCAATTTTTTGGACTTGGCAAGAGGCTGTAGCAAGAAAATATTTCTCAGCAGGGACGACCATCTTACTAATCTGACAAACGTGTACATTACAACAATTAGTAAACAGTCGCACAACAAAAATTAAACGATTGCATAAAAGAAACTAACTGATCGCATAATAGATATCTCAACGATTGCATAAAAGTTAGCTAAATGATCGCATAACAGATAGCTAAACGATCGCACGATATAAACCTAAATGATCACACAATAAATATCTAAACGATCGCTTAGTATTCTCTATTCGATCACTTAGTAATCTCTATTCGATCACTTAGTAATATCTAACAGCTTGCTTAAAAGTCTTTAAACATTTAATATTCTCTAAACGCTCGCTTAGTATTCTCTATCTGATCGCTTAGTATTCTCTCCACGATCGATTACGAATAGATACGCGATTAAACTCTAAAAGATAGTCAAACTTCAAATATCAATATGCATTCTTGAAGGAGAGAGTCTCATACCTTTCAGATCACGATGATTGTGACAAGTGCATAGAGACGACCAGCGAGAAACCTGCGATGAGTGCTTGGTTGAAGTTCAAAGAGAAAACGGGAGCGAATTTGAGAGAAAGCTCTTAGAAGAGAAATTCTTTGAGAAGGAAATGAAGGAAATGAAGGCCTCTATCATTGTAAAGTATTTGTAAAGGCATGCAGATACCAAAGGGTCTGAAGGCTTTTTAAAATTGGGGGTAATTTTAGAATTTTGCATGGGCAAAAGATCGAAAAGTTTTTAGGAAGAGATCATTGGTAGAAAAGGTTTTGGTTTTTGGGTCATTTTGTGAAATTTTCCACTTATCCCTTCAAGGCTTTTTTTTTTCCTTTTAAGTTCAATCTAAGGGATCCTTTGGGGGTTCCGGTATTACATTTAATATAGTAATTCTTAATTTTAAATTCTATCATCTTCATTTTTCAATATGTGCATTTTCTTTCTCTCCGTGATTTCTTAGATTATGTGATTTGTTTTACCCAATTTTTGTTATTTTAATTTATTTGCATCTAATTGCTATGGGCTTGTATTCTTTTGTTTTGTTTTTTGTTTTTTTTTATCTAATTGCAATCCATTTAGATATCATGACCCACCCTAATAAAGTTCATCTAATTCATAGATATCTTCAACTAGATTTATTTTATTTGATTTTATAAAGGCAATTAGTCTATGGAAGATAGAAAAAGTTAATTGAGTAATTATATCCTAATATGTTAGAGTAATTGATGTCATTGAGTTTTAAAAGTTACATTTTTTTTTTTATCATGAACAAACTACGATATAATTTTAAAATTAGGATTTCGTTAATAGTAACAAACAATATACACTTAAATAATTTTAAAATAATTAATACCTTTTCAACTAAATAATTATAAAAAATAGTTTTTTAGTCCAATCTATAGTTAATAAAAAAAAATTAGTAAGATGAATTGACATGATTCATAATAGGAAAAAAAATTCAACATTCACTACAACATTCATAAACACGTACATTACATTTAATTCCTTACTGTCTTCTTCATTAAATGTAAGAAATCTATCCAGAAACATTTGTTCCTAGGTTGGATTATCTTAAACTTTTGTTTGTTTCTATTCTTCTTCTCCATTCATGCCTTATTGTTAATTTTCGTCAATGGATTGAGGGATAAATTAGGCCCCATATTCCGTCCATCTTTTTAATTTACTTATCCCCTCAAAAAAATTGTTTCCCTCATATTCTTTTAATGCATTATATATTTCACCCTAATTTTTGTATTTCTCCCCTTGCCACCCAATTATTTATTAATGTCAATTTGAATGTGACGATTGAGGTTGTTTTGATTGTTTTTTTTTTTTTTTTCACATCTTACTACCCTGTCATAGTATATTTTCATCTTCATGTCAAAGCTAGGTAATAAAATGGTTGTTTCAAAATCATTTCCAAGGCTAAGAGTTAATATGAAATTTTTCATACGATAAGAGCCTAAAATGAAATATAACCTAAAAGTCAAGTACATGATTATAACCTACCTTAAAATTGAAAGGCATAATTGAAATGTATACCTATATTACATGTACGTATTTTACAAGTTATTGTTATGTCATCTTTTCGTCTTCATTTTAAGAGAAGAGATAGACCAAATGGGTATTTTGAATCAAAATAAATAGATAAATTGAAATCTATTTTAAAGAGGTATATTGTACAAATCTTTTTTCAAAAAAGTTATATATATATATATATATATAGAAGTTCTTTTGTTACACGCTTCATTAATCTATATATAACAAGTGTAAGGTTGTAATGTAAAAGGCCTTTTTATCTCTTTCAAATCCTTAGAAACTAAATAGGAAATTTTCAACTTACAAATCAAAACGACCACGAACATTCCTTTTGAAATAGGAGGAAACATCGTGGCATTTTTTGTAGATATTATAATCTATAAACAATAAAAATATATGGTGCTTACTTTTTTTCCTCCCAATTAATAGGAGTAGGTTATTGTCGTGTCAATGTCACAATTCTACACTTTTCTCTCTTCTCTTAGACATGGGACATCTGGCCCAACCTATGTCTATACATTAAATTCAAACTTCATATTTATTATTTAGGTTAAATAATAATAAATGGCTTTTAATTTAGTTCTTTTCTTTTTTTTTCTTTTTTTTTTTTTTTTTTTTTTTTTTTTTGTCCACAAACTTTTTAAATCATTTCGCTTTAGGAAAAATGAGTTCAAACTTCTAAACATTGTTTTATTTTCATTTCTAAGCATTTAAATTTTTCTATTTTGATCTTTCTATTTAAAAATACACTAATTATTGTTGGCTAGTCTTTTCTTTTTTCATTATACACAACCCAGCGCTTCAAATATTCATAAATAACATATCATCTATATTCATATTATAAAAAAAATTAATAATGACTAAAAACTATAAACATCTTTAAAAATTTAGAAACTATATTCAAACTTTGAAGTTTTGTTTATGGATAGTCGTGAATGTTTAGACTAAAATATACGAAACAACTCTCCTGGTCTTACAATATTTTGATACCAAAAAAATTAGTAGATATTAAAATCTCACATAGGTAGCTATCATAAATTAAACTCTTTTATTCTAAGGGATTATTTGTTGTGTAAAAATTCAAGATTCTCTAGGAATGAATATCTAAATTACCGCTTTTGTTTTGTGATAATATGTAAGATGATCTTATGGATGCATCTCAAGAGTTTTTAATGTCCCTCCTTAAACATGGATTTTCAAAATTCTCATGTTGAGGATGTTTTTTTTTTACTTTTTTACCCTCTCTCTCTCCTCTCTCTATATATTATATCACTATTCTTTATTTGCATTTTATATTTATATTTATATTTATATTTGTTTTACAAAAAAAAAATAGATTGATATATAACATTGGGTAATTACAATTGGTAACATTTTTAGGAATAATAACTAAGTGTATAACATGGTAGTATTTATAAACTTAATTTTCAAAGAACAAATGGTTATGATCCAATATGCTTTTTTAAAAAAATAATAATAATAATAACAACTTATAAATAGCTACTTTTACTTGAGTTTTTTATATTGATCTATTTTCTAACCGTGCTTTTAAAATTCATATCAAATTTTAAAAACTAAAAATAGTAGCTTTTAAACACTTGTTTATGTTTTGAGAATTTTCCTAAGAATTTAAATAATATGTCGAAAATCATATTAAAGAATTTAAAAAAAAAATCAAATAATTATGAAAGAAGTCTAAACTAGCCATTAAAGTTTAGAAACCAAAACCGTAATTTTTTAAAAATTTGAAAGAGTAAAATAAAATTTTAAAAGTTTATTAACTAAATTAAAATGATATAAAATAAGTTAGTAAAAGTTAACTAACATAACATTTAAATTATGGACAATTCCAAATATAGTAATCAAGCTCAATGTATTTGCAAATATACCACACTATAAAAGAATTTGCAAACATAGTAAAATTTAGATACAACTCTCAGAATCTATCAATAATAGATCATAACATTAATGGAAGTCTATCAATGATAGAGACTATCATTAATTTCTCTATCGCTGATAGATTTTGCTATATTTGTAATTTTTAAAAAATATTTGTATACACTTAATTATTAGTCCTAAAAGTGCTACCAATTACAATTACTCTAATCATTATAAATATAGGCTCTAAGAAACTATTTGAGGCGCCGAGTTGAGATTGGATGTCTAGAGTTCATATGTCTGTGGAGTTTATGTATCGGTGGAGTTTATATTTATGTGTTTGGAGTGCAGAGTTATTTGATTTGAATTCAGATGTCTGTGTTTGAGGTGAGTTGATTTCATATGTTTGGGTATCTGATGCAATTTTTTGAACTCTAAATAATGTGCTTTTATGATTACGATTTTTGTTTTGAAATTTTTTTATTCATTAATTCTACCCATCTTTGTTTGAATAAAATATAGATTGCATTTTTTTTTCTTTTAATTTTTAAAACTTTTATTTCTTTCTTTCTTTCTTTCTTTGTTGGGCAATGAACTACAATTAACTCATTACATTTCTGAGAAACTAAAGCAAAACCAAAATTTTTTATTCTAGCTAATTTTTCTCCATAAATTTCATTATCATCTTCTTCTTTTCTTTCTTCTTCCTATTATTGCTCTATATTTTAACTATATTATGAATTTTTTTAATTAAATCTCCCATCATCGTAACAGCCAATGAAATGTCACCACATTTCTTCAACAGTTTCACTTTTATTTCCTCTAAATTTGGAAGATCATCAGAGAACAAATTTATATTTTTCACTAATCTTGCTGGAAAATGTTCCAGGAAATTTTTCTTCACTTCATGGTTTTTTTTTATATGTTAACATACTTTTCAACTACAAACATATTTTTTGTCTAAATATTCTTAACACTCATTTAATATGTGAATTCATTAAGTACAAATATTACACTTAATGTAAAAAAATAATATTTTTATATAATCAACAACTTTACAACATACTTTAATAGTCATCAGTTTTATAGTAGTCAGAAGTGGTTGTCGAAGTTGATTATCGAAGATAATTTTTGCTAGAGTTTGTAGTCGGAGGTGGTTGTCGGAGCCTGAAGTTGGCACATGAAGGTGTATAGGAGAAGGTTATCGAAGTTTATCATCGGAGGTGGTTTTCGAATCCCGGAGTTGGTCGAGCAAAAGTGGTCGTCGAAGTTGATCATTGAAGATGATTTTCACTAGAGATTGTAGTCGGAGGTGACTGTCGGAGCCTGAAGGTGGTATTAGAGTCGGTTATTGGAGTTTGTTGTCGAATGTGGTGTCAAAGTCTTCAGTTGGTAATCGGAGTTGCTCATTGAAGGTGATTTTCATTGAAGTTTGTAGTCGGAGGTGGTTGTCGAAGCCTACGAAGGTGGTTGTCAGAGTTGATCATCGGAGTTTGTTGTCAGAACCAATTGGTTGTCAAAATTGGTAGCGCGAAGATGGTCGTCAAAGTTGGGTCACTGGAGGTGGTTGTCAGAGTTGGTCACATGAAGGTTGTTGGAGCTTGGAATTGGTCATTGGAGCTATCATTAGAGGTGGTTATCAAAGTCCGGATTTCGTCGTAGGAATTATCATCGGAGGTGGTTGTCGAAACTCGGAGTCGGTCGCCTGAGTCATCATCGAAGGTGGTTGTCGGAGTCTAGAGTTAGTTTTCGGAGTGTGACAGTGGCCAATGGATGGAGCCACTAAAAACATAGGAAGAAGGGAGAGTTAGGGAGAGTTAGGGTGAGTTGGGGTGAGTTGGGGTGAGTTGGTAAAATATACCAATTCAACTCCACCAATACTTAAAGTTGATGGCTCAAACAATGAGTTGGTATATTTTACCAACTCAATTCAATTCATGTTGGTGAGTGAAATACCCCGTAAATGTTTATCGCTTTTTTTTCCTTCTTTTTCTTTTTTCCTTAAATTTTACCAACTATATTTTTAAATTACTTTTTTTTAGTACGATAAAGGTAAGGTACATATTTGAACTACAAATCTCTTAATCACTAATATATATTATATAATCAATTGGAGTATAGTCCTGGTAGCCCCTTAAATTTTCTTCTCGGTTCTATATATAATTTTTGTCATTAATACAAGTTATTTAAAAATTGAGTAGACTAACAAATGATAACGATTTGACACATAACATGGCATAACGATAACATATAGGCAAAGAAAAGTATAAAACCAATAAATTGGCAGAGAGATTTTTGTTAGCATATGGACCTACCTTCCATTGCTAATATGAGCATGATTGTTAATAGCACCTCTACCTCTTCTAAGGTCGAAAGCTTGGTCTTCCATGTTTCTTCGACTCTTTAAAAATATATTTTTTAAAAAATAATAATAATAATAATAAAAGCTCTTGCACCTTCCACGAAACTACATGTATATAATAATGAAGTTGATATGTCAATTATTTTGTCCACATTAAATTCTTCATTTGGAAAAGAAAGTCTCAAAGAAAGAAATGTTAGATTTGTACGGTTTGTTTGGCCTTTCAGTCCTTTATATGTTTTCAATGTTTGAGAGCTACCCATTTTCATTGTATTTATTACATTGCTCCATTTTTCTTCTATGCGCTTTCAATTTCACTTCCCTTTTATTTTCTTTTATTTGTTTTATATTGCTTCCTTTCCCTTTCTCTTTGGTCCTTTCATTTGTACCATTTGGATCTTCATTATTATTGCTACATTTTTGTTATCTTCTATTTTCTAAACAAATTTAAGCTCTAATCAAACAAACTTTTTTTTTTTCTTTTCATAAGTTCATACTTATATTAGCATAAAACCCTACTTTAGCTTATAGTTCTTTGAAATCCCTACAGACAAATGATTTTGAAAGCAACCCAAGTCTACAATTCATATTTTCAAGTTTGTATATCTAATAGCTTCTTCAATTTTAATTAGTGTCTATTTATATATGTCTGATAATTTATTTTAAGTTCAAGTTCACATATATTGGATCAAAAATGAAAATATTACACCCAAAAACTTAACTTGTGAAAAAGATGGATCGATTTTTAAAAATATTAAAAGAAAACACAAAACTTAAAATATTTTATTGACGTATTAAATATTTTTAAAAATTGAAAGAACTATTTAGGCTAATTTTTAAAGTTTAAGAGTTGTATTAATATATTACTATCTCAACCATTCAAATACAAATTAACTTAATTACATTTTGTTTAGATACTAATTTTGCTAGCTAAACACACATTATGAAAACTACGAGGTGTAATCATATCAACTACGTGAATATATTTCTAAATATATATGTCATATGAGGCAAATGTTACCAAAACAATTATGAAGGCATTGCATATAGTTGAAGTGTGCCAATATGTGACCAAGAAGCTACCTAGCTAGCATAGATGAACCTACAATGTGCTTTCGTAATAAGATTCAATAAAATTTTTAGTCCAAAACGCTCAAACTAGACTCGATAAGGTCACATTTAAACCCTAACTAGCAAGTCACATTCCAACCCTAATGATCATAAAATGATGTAGACAATGGCATAATTTGTTTATAAGATTTTTTTATAATATCTTTTCCCTATTAAAGTGATCATAATTAAACTCACCAATAATATTAAGAAAGAATAAAGCAAGATTAACGAAATATTAAATAATAAAAGTACTAAGCCAATTAATGTCATAATGTAGCTTTTCTCTCTATTGAAGTTTGAAAAAGTGAAAATTGTACTATAATTGAGCAAAGCGGTGATGTAAGTGTTATATAATTAATAACAAAAATAATCTGGGGTGTGCATAATATTAATAATAGTTGCATTTGGTGTGCTTTGGTTTGATACTGTTTACTTGTTAACTAAATTCAAAGAAGACGAAATTAGTTGTTTTCTGATTTATTATTATGATATATAATTTTATTTTATAATTTTCACGTGGCACACTAATTCATATATATATGATTATGAACATAGAAAAAATTACACCATTTGGTTCCAACAAATTCTCTTTCCTTTGAATTTATGCATACACATTGTTTTCGCTGGTTTGTATCTTAGCTATTTTCAAAGATTTGAACAATTTTTATATATATTACTTGCACTTATTTGATAATCATGTTTTTCTTATTTAAAAAAGAAAATATCATTTTAATCACAATCAACCTTTGTGAAAAAAATAATAATAATAATAAAATAAAAAATAAAAACCTTGTTTACATTGTGGGTTTTAGGTGAGTTCACATCCTTTTATTTATATATATATATATATATATATATAACATAAAAAATAAAATAGAAATTTGCGTGGTTCATTAACAGTGTGTTAACTACGTCCACGACAGAGAGACAATAGTTTATTATTAGAGGGAATAATACATAATACACTGTAGATGCGCCTTTAAGGGTGCTAGAGAGATTATATAGCACTTCTTTAAACTCTAAGGTCAAAAATGTAAATAATATAAACATAATGCATTTCGCTAAATCCTATACTGAAAAAAGCAAGGGATTTCACAATCCCCGTTGCTAGTTGATTTTGAGATGAAATCTCATAGGGAAATTGGAATGTACGGAATTTGAAGTTTCATTCTGTAAAATGGAAAAACCGGCCAGGAATAAGAATTATGGCAACTGATCACAAATTTCTAAATCCCTGATTTGTCATTGTCTTGTAAGATGTTGTTGATGAAATTGTCTTGTAAGATGTTGTTGATGAAACTACACATACCAGGTAATTCCAAAATAGAAAACATGGTCAAAGTATATATACAGATAATTGTTGATTTTTGTCAAAGGCAACTACTCTCCTAATTTTGCTTGGCAACTACCCTCCTAATTTTGCTGATATAGTTAACATAATCTCTATATTTTATTTTTTTTAGATTATATCTAACCACTTTTCGAATTTATCTCATATTAATAAAAATCCAGATTTTTCTACCAAATTTATATTTGAAATATCCATATATTATTAAAACTTCTTTTATCTATATCTTTTATTCAAATTTCTATATTGTTTTTCATGGTTGTATACATACATTTTTAATGAATTAGCTATTTATTTCTCACATTTTAATAAATTAGTGTATATGCTATTTTTTATATTTTTTTAACGTTTTGGGAAAAGAAATATCGCTTTCTAAAAAGATGGTTATGCGTTCATGGTACAAGAATCAATTGGATTGTTGCTTCATACATTGTCATAACTTTTGTTACATAAAGGTTTCATCGATTTAGATTTTCTTGTAGTTTCTTTAACTAGCTACTGTTTTTGCTATAATTTGATTTAAAATAAACCAATCTCTTCCTCATTTTCCCTCTTCTGAAATTTAAATTTATTTTTAATAGAATTAATCAATATTTAATTTGTTTATCACCATTTGGATTTTAATTTATAATACATCTTTAGATTTTATATTATTTTATTTATTTTTATTATTTTAAATTCGAATTAAATTTTTTATTTTAATTAGGATTTTATAGAATATTTTATACATATTATCAACTAAAAAACTGTATATTTCATTTAAATTTGATCATTTTTGTATTTTTTAATTACCTTTTATTCATGATCATCTTATATATTATTATATCATTAATTTGTCTTTTTCACAAATAAATAAGTATTCACTTTTGCAATCTTGCTATAAATACAATATAATTGTTGAAATTTATGAATACAGTGTAATTGTAAATAAACGAACTCCCTTCCGGATTTTTTCCCCGAATTATATTTGAGTTTATTTTTTATTATCAAATTAGATTCTATCTAACTACTTATCGATTAGTTTTAATTAGAATAAACAAAAACTTATTATTTTTTCTCTCCAATTTATATTTGAATTTATTTTTTATATCAAATTTGATTTTATCCAACTAACTTTTGATTTATTTATATGTTTGTTACAAATTCAATTGTATCTAAATATATTTTTTTTATTATTTTATACATATTGTTATCAAATTAATTTGATTTTTTTTTCTTTATATTCTTTATATTTTCAATTTTTCATATACAAACATGTAAAAATGACTTATTGAACCTAAAAAGAAACATATAAATGAGAATTAAATTTTAAATATTTGAAACATGTGGGTGTGTATATATATATTTTTCAGTTTATTATTAATATTAATATTAATATTATTATTATTATTATTATTATTATTATTACTATCATCATCATTATTATTTGTTAAAAGAAGATAACAAAAAATCCTAAATCTCATCTTCTTCATTTCTTCAATTAACCGCCCCCAAAATCTCATTTTCTCCTTTGCAATCTCATGTCTTCAATTATTGGTTCAGTAACTCTTTCCTGAATTGGCTAGCTTTTAATGACCACCCTCACTAGGTTGCTGACTTTTTTTCGTTTGCACACATGTTTTCTGATTTTGTTTTCCTCTGAACATCATTTTCAACAATGAGGATTGATAGTGTTTAGAATTGGCTTTCAAGATCCAATGAGCAAAATGGTCACATAGAATGAAGATGATGAAACTTCCTATAATGTGAAACGCAATCATACTTCCAATAGTCACATCGTCATGAAGTTGCAATTCTTTCGCATATTCACTTGCCAACAAGTAAAATCAACTTTACTCTTTCTCACCTTGGAGGAAGTCCATTGTTGTATACATCCATAAGTTTCTAATGACCTCCATCGACTACTCGTCATCTTCCTTTGCATAAATGACCATATTGGGTGATTTCTAATTTTGCTTCTGAGATGTTTAAATACTATGTTGTCATTTACCAATTAGTATTTTTAATTATATAAATTCGTTTTTTATTTTTATAATTTTGAAACTTTTTTGCTATTTTTTCAAATGAAACTTTAAATTTTGTTGTTTCACTTATCAGCCCAATCTCATACTATCAAATATGAGATTAATGTATCATAGTTCATAAAACCCAAATTGGGATTCGGTCCAATAAAAAGAAATTGAGATCCAATCAAGAATGGTGAACCCAAAAGAGAGGGACCATCTAGAGGAGACACGTTGAGAATCCCATATTGGAAAAAACAAAGGATTTCATACTCTTTGTAAGATAGAATGGGCTATTCCTCCCATTGTCAATTGATTTTGAGATGAAGCCCTATACTATCAAATACAAGACCCCATACTCGGTCATTTGAAGCGCAAAATAACAAATTCAATGCATTTCAACAATATATATATTTTTCAAAGCTAAGGGACTATTTATTCTGAAACTTAAATAACAAGTAGACACTAACTTCAAATCTCGTCGACTAGAAGTATATGTTTCACCGTTTAAATAATGTATAATAAATTTCTCATTAATGTAGATAACGAAATCTTGAACATGAAGGTTCTTGTTGAACTAATTTGAAAAAATCGTGAGCTAAAATGTCAATTTTAGAAACTTTGCCAAAGCATCCATTAATATTCGGTTAAACTTTTTCAAATGCTAAGAACGTAATTTACCATGTCAATATACTGAATAAAACAATAAACTTGAGAAGAAAAAAAATCATAAAATTCCAATTCAGTCAGAAATGACAAATATTTAATTATCATTTTACATGTTGATCATAATTTTTCATAATAATTGTTGTAGTAAAAAAGATATTTGTAGGGAAAAAAATGTTGAGCGATTGAAGGAATTACAAGTCAAAGGATGAGACTTTGACCAAATAAAAATCTATATTGTCCTTTGTGTACCCCTTTACAATTATTATTATAAGAACATGCCACGAATATGGCCTCTCTCTGCCTAACCTTTTTCAAACTTGCATGTCTTGAAAGACTTGGTTATTTCTTTCTGATCTCTATCTCTCTCTGTCTCTCTCCACAGAGATGAATATGGAAACTCCAGAAGTTTGCAACGGCGAGGGTGACGACGATCAAATCCCGCTCCCTGGATTCCGCTTTCATCCGACCGACGAAGAACTCGTCAGCTTTTACCTCCGTCGAAAAGTTGAGAAAAGACCCATCAGCCTTGAACTCATCAAACAAATCGATATCTACAAACACAATCCATGGGACCTTCCTTGTAAGCTAGCTAATTAACTTAGTATTACTGGTTATTATTATTATATAATTAATAAGATTGATATTTAATACTTCTGCATGGAATTGTAATTGTAGATGGAAGTAGTAAAGTGGGAGATAAAGAATGGTATTTTTATTGCAAGAGGGGGAGGAAATACAAGAATAGTATAAGGCCAAATAGAGTAACTGGGTCTGGATTTTGGAAGGCCACTGGAATTGATAAGCCTGTTTATTCCAATGGAGGTGAAGGAAATGAATGCATTGGCCTTAAGAAAACACTTGTTTATTATCGTGGAAGTGCTGGTAAAGGCTCTAAAACTGATTGGATGATGCATGAGTTTCGTCTTCCTCCTCCTAGTCCAACCAACAACCCTAAACTCCTCCAACCCAACTCCAAGAACTTTGCTCAAGAAGCGGTAAGCCTAAATCATGCATCTTTTTTCTTTTATTTTCATTGAATAACTGGTTGTATGTGCTGCACAGAGATAGGTGCAGCCCAACTAACGCCAATGAAAATTTTAGTGATAGATATATATATATATTTATTGTTTAGCTAATAAAGTTTGGTTATTGTGTGTATGTTTTGTGTGGATGTGCAAAAGGAAATTTGGACATTGTGTAGGATATTCAAGAGAAATGTGAGTGGGAGAAGATATGGAACAGGAAATTGGAATAACAAGCAAGCTGCAGCAGCAGCAACAGTAATAAAAAATCCTATGACAGAAAAGAACAGTACATTAAGGATGTGCAACAATGATGAAATTATGGTGGGATCAGCTGCTGAAAGAGGTAATAATCATGGAGAAATTAGTTACATCAACTTCAGCTGTGAATCAATGATTATCCAAACTGAGAAGAAGCCACTACTTCTTGATCCAAATTACCTCAATAACAACAACAACAACAATCATCATCATCATCAAGAATGGAATAGCAATAATAACAATAATTATGATCAATATAGCAGTTGTTCTTCAATGGACCCATCTCCAGTTTCAAGTGGTATTATTTCACCTCCAATTCCTTACCCCACAAATCAGCTTGTGGATGTCAATGATTTCTTCACTAATAGCAATTGGGATGAGCTCAGATCAATGGTGGACATGTTGTAGACATCAGATTATTATTGATGATCATATTCTCTTTCCATTTTGTGTAAATATCACATACACAAACACTCTTAATCTTGGAGCTACCCCCATCTCTACAAGGTACAGCCCCTGATTGCTCTCAACATATCATTACATCATTCCAAAGTAAAGGGCCATTTCAGAAGAAGCAAAAAGGATTATTGGATATTTGGAATTTTATCATGAGATCATTAGATCAATAATCCATTATTTTCAGGATTAATCAATCATATAGTTTACATTATATATAGCTGGGTTGATTCCTCCTTGTGCATATATATTTAATATATAGTCTTTTTAGATATATCTCCTTGCTATATATAATCCAACATGTTACATGGGCTTTTTCATTTCTTGTAACAATCTATAGTCTTTAGATTGATTTAGTTTAATATATGATTTTACTTCATTTTTCTCAGCCTTTGTACAATGAGTATTTTTTTTTTTTCACTATATTTACAGATATATATGAAGAAGCTTTTTGTTCTGATGTTCTTTGTGTTTGAATGTGAAAACAACCCCATTTAAATTTGTAGCTTTTTTTTTTTTTTAATTTCAATGCAATACTACGTCGTTTTGATGGTAGAATCAATCATTATATATTAAATAAAAATTGAAATACTAATTATATGGCTCCATGAGATAATGGCGTTCTTTAATTAAGTGTCACAACTCTAATCAGAAATTAATTATTGACTGACTGCATTTGCTTGCTTCAATTTCTTCAGTCTATAATCCCTTTCCCTCACGATACCTACTTCAATTAATTTCTTAATTTTTTCAAAAAAAAAAAATCGTCATGATTTAAGGTGATGGTTGAGCTTTGAAATGGAAACTTAGGAAATTTTTTTTTTCTTTTCTTATTTCATATTTGTTTATTAGAATTCTCAGGTGACACTTGAGAAAGGTTTTATTTGTGAAAAAGAATAATGTTCTTTTTTACCTAAAAAATAAATGAAATGACGTACGGCATTATATTTTTTAATTTTGATTAGTCAAAATTAACATTTTATTTATTTGTTTGTATCTTCCATCCACATGTATACGAGAGAGAGAGAGAGAGAAGGACAGAAAGGGATATTCACAATTTTCTTTAAATGTTGACTTTGTCATAGGGAGATTAATATTTAAATATGTAGAAGTCAATTAAATCAGTTTGACTTAAATGGAGCCTAATTTTGTCAGACCATGTGATGTTTACTGTTTCACGATAAACCCAAATGGAATGGTTTTCATACATATCTTAAATCTCGTCCACACAATACCCTTCTCTTTTCTTTTTTTTTTTCCCCTTTTTTGTCCTTATTTTTTCAATTTTGTCGGTTACTGTTACAGTTATGTCTCTTGGTCTTTTAAATGATATTATCGTTATCTATCCATTTCCAAAATTGTCTACCACATTATTCTAACTTCTCCAATAAGTTCAATTTTTGACTTCTTTTTAGGCCTTTTGATTTTTTAAAATCAACATGGTCAAAAGAAATTTCTATAATTGCAATGCTTTAAATATAGATGTTTCAAATTCATCTTTAGATAACCATGTTTTTTTTACAATATTTTGTAAAAATATCTCAAAATATGTAGATAATCATGTTTCTTTTACATATTAAATATGTAGATAATCAATGTTCTTCAATTGATGGGTTATTCCAACAAATATCTTTTTTTTTTTTTAGAAAATGTGAGGGCCAAAAAATAAAATGAAGTTGCCCTCAACGTATAAATTTCAAAGTCCATGTTTCAAAAAGACATCCAAAATTCCTGAGGGGCTTCTATAAGTACATCCTTCTTAAAATAGTGTCGTGGAACAAATGGTCCTTCAAAGTTCCAAAATGCATTTCAAAATTACACATACGGCATATAATTTCAAATCATAAAAAAATCAATTAATTAGCCAAATAAACAAAAGATCTCGGTTTAATACTTGTTAAATAAGACCCTGTTTGGTAACCATTTAGTTTTTTATTTTTATTTTTTAAAATTAAACTTATTTTATCTACATTTCTTACAATAATTTGCATCTTTCTTAAATACAATGGTTGACTTCTTAGCTAAATTCCAAAAACAAAAACTACTTTTTTAATTCTCAAAATTTGTCTTGGTTTTTAAACAATTGATGAAAAGTAGATAAAAAGGAAGAAATTTGGAGATAGAAGTAGTATTCATAAGCTTATTTTTAAAAAACAAAAGCAAAAACAAAATGTTTACCAAACGGGGCCTAAATTATTAAGAAAATAAAATCAGTAATGATGGTTAAAAGTATTTCCTGACCTATAGAAAAAAAAATTAATAGTGATGATGAAAAGTACATTTTGCCTCCGTTGAGACTTGCTTTATACGAGAGTCTATTTAAAGCTCTTGAAGTAGGTTTATCTTCTCTTTAGACTAAAATTCAATCAATTATCATTTGAAATCTATTGGTTGGCAAAACGAGATATGAAAGTAAAGTTCAGACTTTTGTTGATTCCATATCTTTGAAAATTTCATTTTTAAGTGATCTAATTCCCATGAACAAATCTTGTTTTGCTTGTTGATTTAATAGTTACTTAAGTTCTTTGGTTGTTTGTCTCAATTATTATATAAAAAATATATATAAGAACTCATTTTTTAATGCATAAAATAAGAGTCTCATAGTTTGTAAACTATACACATCGTTACGAATAAAATAAGACTTATTTTATTTGGCATTTACTCATATCCAATAAACAAAACTCCATGGTTATTGTATGTAAACTTAAGCATGTATATGAGATATACAAGTGGATCATGTCTTAAGTGATAACCTAAAAATATCGGTAATATATGGATTAAGGAGGGATACCTGATCCTTATGACACTACGGATACGGCCCGCTTTGTAGAGGTTTATAAGTGTTGTGAATTACTACAGATGGTTGATCCTGACCATTCATGTGGAGACATGTAAGCAAGGATGTCCTATACAAAGAGTTTGTATAAGACCGAACTACGAGATGACTAGTCTCTTTATATAACGTCGTTGATACTTGAGACTTACATCCCACCTAAATGACAATAGATGACATAACCTCAATCCTGAATATTTTGGGAACTCCTGCCTTTGAGGGCGGTCCATTGATTAGTATGGGTGAGAGTGACCAGATTTCCAACTCAACGTGCCTATCTTTTTGGGGATTTGTCTGATTTGGGAGCAAGGAACTCAGTTATACAAGATGGAATTCACTCCTTCCTCAAAGTAGGGGTAAGTAGATAGATTGCTCTCTTAAGGGTTGATTCCGGGTCTAGAATATAGTGGCCACAACTTCTCTTTGGAAGAGAGGACTCAGTCATAGTAAGATTATGAATTATGTTCATTAGAGGGATCAGTGATACTTGAGCTAGATGTAACTACAAGGGCAAAACGGTATATTGGCCCAGTTGTACTTACAAGCGACCTATGAAAGGTTATCACATTGTTGATTGGTTGACATGGACACAAAATATATCTGTAATAAGAATAGTGCAGCTGTCGATCTTTAGTGGAGTGTCCGACAGTTAACGGATGGTGGATCTCGTGGCTAAAGAGTTTAATCAGTTATTCACGTACCGTTGGAGTTTCAACCTACAAGTCCATAAGGTCCCCTTGGTATCTCAATGGATTCAAGTTGAGAATCAGTTCTTGGTGTTGATTTGAAATGTTCAAATTGACAAGAGGAAATTCGATTATATATGATATAATCGGTGAGATGTATAAGATACATCAAGTGGAGGATTAATGTAAATGCGATTTACATTAAGTACCATGAAATAGAAAAAGAACTATGGTTTATATGTTTCATGAGATAAAATATTAAAACTATAAGTTATAAATATATCATGGTAAGTTGGTTATCATATATATTTATAATAATATTAATTATTGGATAATTATATCTTTTTCTCTAATAACCAATTAAGTGGGAGGTTATTGGTGGTTTTATGGTAACCGTGAGATAAAAGGAAAAAGGTATTCCTAAATTTAGTAGGGTTATTTAATTCGAAAAGTACTCGCGAATTGCTGTCAAATGAAATTGTTTCATTAAACGATAGCAGATAGAGAGACTAAACGATCGTGGAATGTTACTATACGATAGTTCACTCAGCTGGTCATAGCTAAACGATCGTAGGGCACTATCTATATGATAGGTTACCTTCTTCTACACGATTGAGCATTCATCTATACGATAGACACTTCCCATCTCCCACTTGCTCAATCGTCTACAGGATTGTTATTCCTCCGATCTCTTCCTATAACCAGGTTCATACAGAGCCCACACTTCTGGATTCTCACACTGAGAATACCAAGGTAACCATTGTGGTGATGTCCTCACTCAACTCGATTGAGTTCGAGTTTTTTAAGGTCGTTCGTTGTGTGTTCGCATTGCTCGTATGGTGATCACTATTGATCGTGTTGTGTTGCATTCGTTGTATTCGAGCGTTAGTGTATTGCTGTCTTAGACACTTGGAGTTCGTGAATCGAGGGAGTTTGAAGAATAAGTCTTCAAAGGTATGTATACTTTATCCCTTGATCTCATTGTAAAGTATGTTGTAATTTCGTATTGTGCATGACCTACTAGTTTTCGTATCTTGACTATAATTGTTAGTGTTCAATTTCGAATGGAATTTGAAATGATCATTCCACTACTCATGGAAATCCTCATGTCTGATTTCCTTCAATTGGTATCAGAGCCAGGTTGTTTAATATTCCAAATTTCACTTCTGTTTTTAACTTCTTTTTACAGTCGTGGTGGCTTTTTTGCCTTGCGTTTAAATGTTAAATGCGTTTGTGAATGGCGTTGATGAATGTTTACGGGTAAATGCCTCTGTTTAAAGCTTTCTTTTGATTATAAAGTGTTAATTTGTAAGGGCCCCTATGTTTTTTAGCATAATTAATAAGCAATCAAGTCTGTAATTCAAAGTGTTTGAGTTTGTCGAGTCGTTCGTGATGAAGTTTCAAAGCATAGAGATCCAGTTCTCAGGAGGAAGAAGACCAAGAGTTGGTCATATCGTGTAGCCTCAGGTAAACGATCGTTGGGATTTAACTAAACAATCATGTAGATTTTTCTACGTGATCGTGTAGTATTTACTAAACGTTTAACTAATGCTAAACGATGGGGTAAAGTGTTTGCTCTATCGCGTAGCATTGGTTGCCCAATCGCGTGGACACTGGAGGTAAACGATCGAGTGGGAGCATTTGATGCTCATCGTTTAATAAAAGACACGCGCACGAAACGATCGTGTAATTAGCATGCCTCATCGCTTAGTCACTAACTATACAATCACACGGTATACGATACTTTGGCACTCGCTCAGCGATCGTTTAGACGATTGTGCTTCACCGCATCATTGTCGTTTAGACGATCATTTAAGGTTTGCATTATGCATTGCGTGCTGCACGATCGCGTACCTCATGCTTCATTGCATAGTAAAAGGTACACGATCAATGTTAAACGATCGTTTAGCTCTGGAAGCGATTGAGTAAAGCGTTTACTCTTTTGTGTAGACGATCATAAGGAAGTTGGTACACGATCAGTGGAGACGCGGACTTCGACCGGACGGTTCAAGACCTGGCTTGCCTGTTTAAACCAGTGACTCTTAGCTTCTAATAGTTAGCTTTTGGTTTCGAGGATTTGAGGCCAATTATCCCGGTTCATCAACTTTTGTTTAATATACATGAGATATATGTGAAGGAAATCGATCCGAGATTTCCATGAGCAGCGAAAATAAGAACATTCCAAATTACATTCATGAATGAACAATACAAATTACAGTCGTATACACAACATACGGTTATACAATTCATACAGAAATTACGGCATGAAAACTCAAATGCACAAAGAAAAAACTCTATGAACATTTGGAGATGCATCTCCACGCTCCGTTGCGCACGACCACTCGAACAACAGCAACCTCGAACACTCGATCAACACGACCGCAACACAGCACGAACACTTCGCACTCGTCCTCAATGATCGCCTCGGNACGACCACTCGAACAACAGCAACCTCGAACACTCGATCAACACGACCGCAACACAGCACGAACACTTCGCACTCGTCCTCAATGATCGCCTCGGCCACAAACTCCTCAGCAACTGCATGAACAGCCTCTACAGCACCTCGATGATATCGAGTTGAGTATGATACTACCAACAAGGCTACCTTGGTATTCTCGGTGTGAGAATCCAGAAGGTGGCTCTGTTTGGACTTGGATTGAGGCAGACGAAAGAGGAAACACTGATTGTGTACACGACTGGGCAAATGGGAGAGGGAGGAGACCTATCATATAGGTCGATGCCCAATCGTTTAGCTAAAGCTAAGTGATCGTCTAGCAAAAGCTATGCGATCGTTTAGCTCATTGGTTAGCTCAGTCTGTTGCCTACAAATATTACACTATCGTTTACTTTGGGCAAGCGATCGTCTAGCAAAAGTTATGTGATCGTTTAGTAAATACTGTACGATCATTTAGCTCGCCACTGCACGATCGTTTAGCTCGCCCAAGCTGTCGTTTAGTAAATTTTTATTTACTTGAAAACTCTGTGAGATTATTTTTTCCAAGAGAAATCTCAAACAAACTTTTATGAAAACTTTTCAATAGTTACTAAATTAGGAAAACCATTTTCCTATTATCTCACGGTTACCATGAAAATCCAATAATCACCCACTCAATTGGTTATTAAAGAAAAGGAATTAATTATCTAATAATTAATATTATTATAAATATAAATGAAAACCAACTTATCATACTATATTTATGACCTATAGTTTTAAAATTTCATCTCATGAAACATATAAACCATAGTTCTTTTTCTATTCCATAGTACTTAATGTAAATCTCATTTATATCAATCCTCCACTAGATGTATCTCATACATCATACTGATTATATCATATATAATAAAAATAAAAAAAAAACTCTTGTCAATTTGAACATTTCAAATCAACATAAAGAACTGATCCTCAACTGAATTCATTGAGCTACCAAAGGGACCTTATGGACCTGTAGCTCGAAGCTCCAATGTACGTGAATAATTGACTAAACTCTTTAGTCATGGGATCCACTATCCATTAACTACCAGGCACTTCACTAAAGTTCGACAGCTGAACTCTCCTTACCACAGATATATTATGTGTCTATCTTGACTAATCAGCAGTGCGACAACCCTTCACATATCGCTCGTAAGTATAGCTGGGTCAATAATCGTTATGCCCCTGTAGTTACATCTGTCTCCTAAAGTACCACTAATCCCTCTAATGAACATTCCTACTATGACTGAGTATTCTCTTCCAAAGAGAAGCTATGGCCACTATGTTCAAGCCCCGAAATCAGCCCTTAAGGGAGCAATCTCTCTACTTATCTCTGCTTCAGGAAAGGAGTAAATTTCATATTGAGTTCCCAGCTCCCAAATCAGCAAGTCTCCAAAAAGGTAGGCATGTTGAGTTGGCAATCTGGCCATTCTCACCCATACTAATCAAAAGACCGCCCTCAAAGGCAGGAATTCCCAAAACACTCAGGATTGAGGTCATGTCACTTATGGTCGTTTAGGTGAGATGTAAGTCTTTAGTATCAACGGCGTTATATACAGAATCTAGTCATCTCGTGGTTCAGGTCTTATACAAATTCTTTGTATAGGACACCTCCACTCGCACATCTCCACATGAATGGTTAGAATCTACCATCTGCAGTAGTTTACAACACTTGCAAACCTCTACAAAGCGGGTCATATCCGTAGTGTCACCAGGATCAAGTATCCCATCTTAATCCTTATATTACAGACCTATTTAGGTTATCACTTAAGGCATGATCCACTTGTATATCACATATACATGCTTAAGTTCACATAATATAACCAAGGAGCTTTGTTTATTGCATATGAATAAATACCAGAATTAAATAACACTTATTTTATTCATCGAACAATGTGTGTCTTTACAAAACAACAAGACTCCGGGAGAATTAGGATATCAATCCTAACAGTATGTGGTTTATATGGCATAGTGTATGACATATAGTTTTGAAACCCACCTTAGGTTGTGCAATTATTCATGCATCATGTATTATAAGTGTTATAATATAGCATGATGAAATTACAAGAAAGCATGCAGCATACATCATGAAATATAAGAGTTCATGCAGTAAGCATATTCATGCATCATCTTTATATTATAAGCGTTATAGTATAAGAGTGAATGGAAGCATGTTTTCTTGGTTCGTTTTGGTTATTTGTATAAGAGTTATATAAAAGTAGCAATGAATGAACAATGCACGGAGCATGACACTTAGGTTGTTTATAAGCGTTATGAATGCCTTGTATGTGTTTGCTTTGCGTTGTCAATGGTTTTGGTTGTTTCTGTCATAAGTGTTATAATAGAACTAAAATTAAAATCGATAAGAAATAGTTGCATGCGAACTTAGGCAAACTCATGTTTTAAAAGGGTTTTTAAGTTGGATTGAGATACACCTAAGTTCAATGTTCTAATGGGATTAGCAACTTAAGTTTAATCTTTTTAAATCGGATTAATAGGATTAAATTGGCGTGAAAGATTAAAATTGTATTAAATCTATCTATAAAGGACCTTTTGTCTAAGGCGAGTTCTGTCTAGGCTGGGATACATAAGTTGACGGCTACGGTACATCCCTACCTGGGAACCTACCTGGAAAGGTGAATTAGATAGATTTTCTGCAAGCATGCGAAAGTTGGTCAAAGTCTCCGTTAAAGCGTTTAATGGATGATGATTAAAATTTGTTCAACTAACCAAAGTAAAAATTACTCTTGGAAAAACCTAAAAAGTCACTTAGATAAAATCCTTAGCCGTGTTTTTTCTAAGTAAACTAAACCCTAAGTTATAAAATACTCAGTGGGAGGAAGAGATGTATATGATATGTCAATGATTCCACTCATGTTTCTTCCTGAATGTTCATGTCGTGAGATTCATGTTTGCCTCGTGGTGCCCTGGGAGCATCCCCCTTTGGAGGTGTTTGCATGAGTCAACATCATGGTGGACGGAGAGAGTATTTATAGTAAGTGGGTGAAGGGTGTGTGTCAACACGTACTGCGGTCTCCTTCATTGGTTCGCATCATGAGATCATTCTTGCACTCCCTCGTGGCACCTTGGGAGCATCCCCCTTCAGATGGGTTTTGTGCAATTGGTGAATATCAAGATGAATTCCTGAAATGGATAGGGTCACTTTAGTTTTTGCCCCAATCAGATATTTTCCCTTCGGATTGGCTGCTTGGGGCAGAACTCTAGGGCCTAAAATGATGGGTCACACTTACGAAAAATTGTTAAGTAAGTTAATGATTTCTTGACCGAATCAATGATGACTAGTCGTTGTTGAAACAAGAGTTGTTTTTGTATTAATGGCTAGTTGAGAATGTCTCAATTCAAATGAGGGATAAATTGACCACCCTTCGGTAACTTTTTTCCTAAACCTTTGAAGCGTCATTACGAAACTAGATGTCACACGGGGTTCATGTTAGTTTTGCTAAACCGTATTGGATGTTGTATGTTTTTTCAACGAGTATTTGCTTAAAACGTAACGTAGGTCAATGTTTTTTTGTTTTCAGCCACATGTTTGATTTTCCGTTAAATGCCTCTAGTTTGACCGATTTCATATAGTGGGAAGAGTCTTGTAAAACATATTTCGTGATAAACGACTTCGAGTTTGTCATGGATGAGGAGTGTCCTCAAGTCCCGACCCTTGATAAACCACGAAGTGTTCGTAATACATATGAGATATGGATAAAGGCTAATTCATTAGCCCGAATTCACATATTGGCTAGCATACCTGATGTTTTGGCCAAAAGAGTTAAGAACATGGTCATTACACGAGAGATCATGGACTCGTTGCATGAATTCTTTGAACGTCGGTTCTTACTTTTTTAGCACAAAGGGATGGATGACAATACCAGTAGTGTCAGTTCCTAAGTTAAACTCCAGGAAGAGAAAGCAAGTGTTGCTGACTCTGTCAAAGTTCATAGAAGAGGAGTGTTCTCTGAAATGGAACTTGAAGCTTATTTAGGTTCTGATACTGATTCCACTACTCTCCAAAAGAGGAGGCTGTCTAAAGACGGTAAATATGATTTATTAGTCTTGGAGACGTGTTTAGTAGAGAATGATGATTCTGCCTAAATCCTTGATTCGGATGCTACTAATCACATCAGTTTCTCTTACCAAGGATTTAGTTCCTGGAAAACGTTGCCACAGGTAGAGTTGACTCTTCGAGTCGGTACTGGTGAGGTTGTTTCAGCTATTGTTGTAGGCAGGCTGAAGTCATTTTTGAACAAGAAACATTATCTGTTACTAGATAATGTTTTTGTAGTGCCTCATATCAAGAGGAACTTAATCTCGATTTCTTATCTCATTGAAAAAGGTTATACCGTCTCTTTTTCTGAAAGTAAAGTGTTTATTTTCAAGAATGGTATAGAGATTTGTTTTGGTTCAATGGAAAATAATTTGTATGTACTAAGGTTGTTAGTCATAAAAGCCTTGTTTAATACCGAAATGTTCAGTACAACGACAATAGCTAAAAGACTAAAGGTTTCTCCTAAGGAAAATGCTCATCTTTGGCATCTAAGGTTAGGTCACATCAACCTCAATGGGATTGAGCAATTGGTGAAATGTGGACTTCTAAAGAATTTAGAAGAAAACTCCTTGTCGGTGTGTGAATCATGCTTTGAAGGCAAAATGACCAAACGACCTTTTACTGAAAAATGTTATACAGCCAAGGAAACCTTGGAGTTTGTACATTCAGACCTCTATGGTCCGATGAGTGTTAGAGCTCGAGGTGGGTATGAATATTTCATCTCTTTCATTGATGATTATTCAAAGTACAGATATTCTCGAGGTGGGTATGAATATTTCATCTCTTTCATAGATGATTATTCAAAGTACGGATATCTATACCTAATGAAACGTAAGTTTGAAGCCCTTGACAAGTTCAAGGAGCATAAGGCTGAAGTTGAAAACTTGTTAGGTAAGAAGATAAAAACACTACGATCTGATCGTAGATGAGAGCATATGGACCTCTAATTCCAAAACTATATGATAGAACATGGAATTATGTTTCAACTCTCGGCCTCAGGTACACCTCAGTAGAATGGTGTATCAAAAAGGAGAAACAGAACCTTGTTGGACATGATTCGGTCTATGATCAGTTATGCTCATCTTTCAGACTCGTTTTTGGGTTTTGCAGTGGAGACTGCATGTTATATTCTGAACAACGTTCCCTCGAAATGTGTTTCTGAAACACCTTTTGAGTTGTGGAGAGCCCGTAAAGGTAGTTTACGCCACTTCAGGATTTAGGGGTATCCGGCCCACGTGCTTATGACTAACCTGGAGAAATTGGAACCGTGTTTGAAAGTTTGCCTCTTTGTATGCTACCCCAGGGAAACGAGGGATGGATACTTCTATGATCCGAGTGAGAACAAAGTGTGTACTTCTACAAATGATATCTTCTTAGAAGAATACCTCATCCTGGATCATAAACCACGAAGTAAGCTTATTTTACGTGAGACTTCTAGTGAGACTGAGACTACTGAGGGTTCAACAAGAGTTGCTGAACAAACTGACAGATCAACAAGAGTTGTTGAGGTCAGTTCATCCAATCAACCATCTTAAGAGTTGAGACTGCTGCGACATAGTGGGAAGGTTATGAACCCACCAAAACGCTACATGGGTTTGACTAAAGACCAGAATATCATTTCTGATGATGGGGTCGAGGATCTATTATCTTATAAGCAAGTGATGGAGGATGTTGACAAAGATGAGTGGATTAAGGCCATAAACCAGAAAATAGATTCTATGTACTTCAATCAAACTTCAATCAAGTCTGGGAGCTTGTGGATCAACCTGATAGGGTAAAACCTATAGGATGTAAGTGGATCTACAAGCGAAAATGAGGTGTAGATGGAAAGGTGCAAACCTTTAATATGGCAAAGGGTTATACCCAGGTTGAAGGAGTGGACTATGAGGAAACTTTCTCACTTGTTGTCATGCTGAAGTCTATCCGAATACTCTTGTCCATAGCCACATTTTGTGATTATGAGATATGGCAAATGGACGTCAAGACTGCCTTTCTTAAGGGTAATATTGAGGAGACCATCTACATGGCTCAACCAGAAGGGTTCATAGTTCCAAATCAAAAGTAAAGAGTTTGCAAGCTTAATAGATCTATTTATGGGCTGAAACAAAGCGTCTAGATCATGGAACATTAGATTTGCAGTCAAATCGTTTGGCTTTGATCAGAACATTGATGAGCCTTGTATTTACAAGAAGATCATCAACAGCTCAGTAGTTTTTCTTGTACTGTATGTGGATGATATCCTGCTCATTGGGAATGTAGGGTTTCTGACTGACATTAAGAAATGACTAGTTGCCCAGTTCGAACTAAAAGATTTGGGTGAGGCGCAGTATGTTCTAGAGATTCAGATCATTCAGGATCGTAAAAACAAGAGGTTAGCCTTGTCTCAGGCATCGTACATCAATCAAATATTGATCAGGTACAGGATGCAGGACTCCAAGAGGGGTTTGTTACCCTTCAGGCATGGAATCGTTTTGTCTAAAGATCAATGTTCTAAGGCACCTCAAGAGGTTGAGGAGATGAGACGGATTCCCTATGCTTCAGCTATTGGAAGCTTACTGTATGCAATGTTGTGTACCAAACTCAATGTTTGCTATGCAGTAGGGATTGTCAATCGTTATCAGTCCAATCCAAGATTAGATCACTGAACGGCAGTCAAAACGATCCTCAAGTATCCTCATAGAACAAGAGACTACATGCTCGTGTATGGAGATAAGGATTTGATTCTTATAGGATACGCAGAATCTAACTTTCAGACTGATAGAGATTCTCGTAAATCGACATTAGGGTCAGTGTTCAGTCTGAATGGAGGGGTTGTAGTGTGACGAAGTATCAAGCAAGATGCATCACGGATTCAACTATGGAAGTCGAATATGTAGTTTCTTGTGAAGCAGCTAAAGAGGCTGTTTGGCTAAGGAAATTCCTTATAGATTTGGAAGTTGTTCCAAATATGAATTTTTCGATCACTCTCTATTGTGATAACAGCAGGGCTATGATAAATTCAAAGGAACCTCGAAGCCATTGTAGAGGCAAGCATATTGAACGGAAATACCACTTGATCAGGGAGATTGTGCATGCGGTGATATAATAGTCACGAAAATCGCGTCAGAGCACAACATTGCTAATCCGTTTATAGAGGCTCTCATGGCTAAAGTGTTCGAGGGTCATCTAGAGAGTCTGGGTCTACAGGACATGCGACATCTTGTCTAGGTCAAGCGGGATATGATACTGGGGTATAAAGTATGCCCTAGTTTATTGTATGTTATACTTGTATTGTTTCATGTATTGTACATTAGACTTCCAAGGAATTAGGACAAGTGGGAGATTGTTGGGATTGGTGTCCTAATTTTCCAGAGTCTCCTAGTTTGTAAACTATACACATTATTATGAATAAAATAAGAGTTATTTTATTTGGCATTTACTCATATCCAATAAGGAGAGTGCAGTTGTTGGTCTTTAGTAGAGTGCCCGACAATTAACGGATGGTGGATCTCGTGGCTAAAGAGTTTAATCAGCTATTCACGTACCGTTGGAGTTTCAAACTACAAGTCTATAAGGTCCCCTTGGTAGCTCAATGGATTCAAGTTAAGAATCAGTTCTTGTTGTTGATTTGAAATGTTCAAATTGACAAGAGAAAATTCGATTATATATGATATAATCGGTGTGATGTATGAGATACATCAAGTGGAGGGTTAATGTAAATATGATTTACATTAAGTACCATAAAATAGAAAAAGAAATATGGATTATATGTTTCATGAGATGAAATATTAAAACTATAGGTTATAAATATAATATGGTAAGGTTATCATATATATTTATAATAATATTAATTATTGGATAATTATATCTTTTTCTCTAATAACTAATTGAGTGGAAGGTTATTGATGGTTTTATGGTAACCGTGAGATAAAAGAAAAAAGGTTTTCCTAAATTTAGTAGAGTTACTTAATTCAAAAAGTACTCACGAATTGTTGTCAAGTGAAATTGTTTCATTAAACGATAGCTGATAGAGAGACTAAACGATCGTGGAGTGTTATTATACGATAGTTCACTCAGCTGGTCGTAGCTAAACGATCGTAGGGCACTATCTGTACGATAGGTTGCCTTCTTCTACACGATTGAGCATTCGTCTATATGATAGATACTTCTCATCTTTCACTTGCTCAATCGTCTATACAATTGTTGTTCCTCCAGTATCTTCCTCTAACCAAGTTGATACAGAGCCCACACTTCTGGATTCTCACACCGAGAATACCAAGGTAACCATTGTGGTGGTGTCCTCACTCAACTCGATTGAGTTCAAGTTTTTGGAGGTTGTTCGTTGTGTGTTCGTTGTTGATCGTATTGTGTTGCGGTCGTTGTGTTCGAGCGTTAGTGTATTATTGTCTTTAACGCTTGGAGTTCGTGATCGAGGGAGTTTAAAGAATGAGTCTTCAAAGGTATGTATACTTTATCCCTTGATCTCATTGTAAAGCATGGTATAATTTCGCATTGTGCATGACCTATTAGTTTTCATTTCTAGACTATAATTATTAGTGTTTAATTTCGAAGGAAATTTAGAACATCATTCCATTGCTCATGGAAATCCTCATGTCTGATTTTCTTCAGCATCATCCATCAAAATCATTGAGTTCAAAATTCTTATTTATTTTTTTTATTACCATGCAATTGCATTAAATCAATCAGTCAAATCCACCAAGGTCATCAATTTTATTAAAAAAATTTAATATACTACATTCAACATCATCTTACGTATCATAGATATATCGATAAACTAGCACGTAAGAATACATATCTATGTACATTAAATAATATCCTATGAAACTCAAGCGAGAACATAATACAAATCTATGTATTCAATCTATATAGATAGAATACATATCTATGTATGTTACTTAGCTCGGCAGTAATTAACACGATTTTCCTCTCTAGAGATTAAAAGTTCGATCTCTCATCTCCATAGTCGTAGTTATTATAATAATAATTGTATTATTATTATTGAAAAAAAATTAATGAACTTTTAAGTTTCCTCCTCAAAGTTATTGTTTATTTATTCAACACATTAACCAAAGCAAGCTTGTTTCACTTTCTTACTTGGTCAAACAAAATTTTCTATGAAAAGTAGATTACAATACTGAATAATATTATAAATCTTAAAAGGAATGCATCAATCTTCATATTATCCATGTGACTTTTCATGCTTGATGTCCATGTAAGACCACATCCTACTTGCCACTTTGCCTAGAAATAGTGGCATTTTGTGGATCATAAAATCAAACACATTGGTGGGTTAATCCACTTCAAAATTTCACTTTAAATTCCATGTTGCCCAATTTTTATAGTTTTAGTTATTTTATAATTTTAGTTTATTATTATAACATACTATATTTATTTATTTATTATTATATTATATTTTCTTCATATCCCTTGTGCTCCATTTTGCTCCGTTATTCTCCTCAATTTCACAACTCGTTATCAGCTCGAACTTCTATTACTTCCATCACTAAAGGTAGGTCCTAAAGATAGGTCGATTTTTTTCCTCTTTATTATAATTAATAAGTTAAATGTTATTTTGCATATTTAGCACATACTAAATTTCTAATATAAATATAATATTTTGTGATAGTGTTGTCATGACAAATCTTACAAAATTTGAATTTGCAACCCTTGACATTAATGGCAATAATTATTTGTCATGGGTGCTCGATACCAAAATTCACTTGGATGCTATGAACTTGGGAGAAACAATTAAAGAAGAAAATACGACATCCAGTCAAGACAAAGCAAAAGCTATGATTTTCCTTCGTTATCATCTCCACGAGGGATTAAAAATGGAGTATTTTACAATAAAAGATCTTCGTATCTTGTAAAAAAATTTGAAAGAAAAATATAATCATCAAAAAATAATTATTCTTCTTAATCATCAAAAAATATTTTACAATATGAGTGGATGCATTTAAAGCTACAAGATTTTAAATCAGTAAGTGATTATAATTCTGAATTATTTAAAATCAGTTCAAAATTGTTGTTATGCGGAGAGAAAAAATTACTGATGTTGATATGTTAGAAAAGATATTTTCTACATTTCATCTCTCGAATATGCTTCTGCGGCAGCAATATCGAGAGAAAGGTTTTAAACAATATTCTGAATTAATTTCATGTCATCTCGTGTTCGAACAAAATAACGAGTTATTAATGAATAATCACGAATCTCGACCAACTGGAACAATACCATTCCCTGAAGTGAATATGGTGGATGTTAATAATCGTGGTCGAGGTCGTGATCATGGCAGAGAAAGAAATAATTATTATTTTCGTGGTGGACGTTCTAATCATTCAAATTCAAAAGAATCACAAAATGATGATCACAAAGAAAAAGCTCCACAAAATAATTGTTCAAAGAGTGTTGAAAATAAATGCTTCTGATGCGTAATAACTGGCCATTAGTCAATACCTTTTGTATGTCAAAACACTTAGTTGACCTCTATCAAGCCTCCCTGAAGGAAAAAGAGAAAAATGTGAAAGCAAATTTTGCATACCAGGATAATGACATATTTGACCCATCCTATATGACAAATTTTGATATGGCGGACTTCTTTGAATCTCCCGAAGAGAATATTGGCACAGTTGATTGAACATCAAGGGTTTTTTTTTACTTTGAGAACATCTAGACTTAATGTTGTTATTTTTCTTTTATCCATCTTCATTTTTTTAGTAACTTTTGTATATTTTAAGTGTTGTTTTTCTTGTTATAATTATTTTCTTTTAATAAAGAAACATAGATCATTTTCATATTTTGGGTGATTCAAAAATGAGCAAAGAATATTTATGTCTAGCAGACAGTGCAACTACACACAAAATACTTACAAATAAAAATATTTTCCAAATTGAAAATGTTGAATGCAAAAGTAAATAAAATATCAGGTTTTGTAAACTTTATCGAAAGTTTTGGAAAAGTAAATATTATTTTGCCTAGAGGAACAAAATTTACAATTGACAATGCATTGTTCTCTAGTCAATCAAAGACAAATCTTCTAAGTTTTAAAGATATATATTGTAATAGTTATCATATTGAGAGTGATAGTAAGAATAATGTGGAATATCTATATATTATCTCTACTATCTCAAATGAAAAACGTATATTGGAAAAGTTGTCTGCTTTATCTTTTAGATTATATTATACTCATATACGAATAATTGAAATATATGCAACAATGAACCTGAAGTTCATGAATCCAGATATATTTGCTATTTGGCATGATAGATTGAGTCATCCAAAATCTATAATGATGAGAAGAATTATTGAGAATTCAAGTGGACACCTATTGAAGAGCTAGAAGATTCTTCAATCTAATGAATTATATGTGATGCTTGCTCTCAAGGAAAATTAATAATTAGACCTTTACCAGCTAAAGTGGAAACAGAATCACCTGCATTTTTAGAACAAACTCATGGTGATATATGCAGACCTATTTAAAGGAAATCGAACACAAGGATTTCCATAAGCAGCGAAAAGATCATTCCAAATTACAATCGTATATGAACTTTACAATTACAATAAAAAACGGAAACAAACAGTTATGCAAAAAATATATAAATTACAGCATGCTATACAAATGATCAAGGACGAGAGTAACACACTATTGCAGACTCATCACAAAGCTCTTTGATTACGAACGCTTGACCACAACTACACAGCAACACACGAACGCTCGTCCAACACGACCGCTACACAGCACGAACATCGCGCACTCGAACTAAGCGATCGCCAAAGTCAAAAAACCTCGAACTCCACAAACGACCTCCACAGAACCTCGACAGTGTCGAGTTGAGTATGACACCACCAAGAAGGCTACCTTGGTATTTTCGGTGTGAGAATCCAGAGGGTGAGTTCTGTGGGGACTTGGTTTGAGGCAGAACACAGGAGAAATCACAATCGTGTAAACGATTGAGTAAGTAGGAGATGGAAGAACCTATCGTATAGGTCGATGCCCAATCGTTTAGGAAAAGCTAAGCGATTGTCTAGCAAAAGCTATGCGATCGTTTAGCTCATCACTTAGTTGAGTGTCTGTCGCCTACTAACACTCCATGATCGTTTAGCTCACTCCAAGTTGTTGCTTATTAAATCTAATTTACTTGACAACTTCCCACGAGAATATTTCCGAGATTGGAAATCTCACATTCACAATTTCTCAACAAAATCTTTTTCCTTTTAAAATTAGGAAAACAATTTTACTTTTATCTCACGGTTACCATGAAACCACCAATAACCTCCCACTCAATTGGGTATTAGAGAAAAAGAGATAATTATCCAATAATTAATATTATTATAAATATAAATGATAACCAATTTATCATACTATATTTATAACCTATAATTTTAATCTTTCATCTTATGAAACATATAAACTATAACTCTTTTTCTATTCCATGGTACTTAATGTAAATCTCATTTACATTAATCCTCCACTTGATGTATCTCATACACCATATCGATCATACCATATATAATCGAATTACCTCTTATCAATTTGAACATTTCAAATCAACACCAAGAATTGATCCTCAATTGAATCCATTAAGCTACCAAGGGGACATTATAGACCTGTATCTCGAAGCTCCAACGGTACGTGAATAACTGGCTAAACTCTTTAGTCACGGGATCCACCATTCGTTAACTGTCAGGCATTCCACTAAAGACCGACATTTGAACTCTCCTTACCACAGATATATTATGTGTCTATCTTAACCAATCAACAGAGTTACAACCCTTCACAGATCGCTCGTAAGTACAGCTCGGCCAATAACTATTGTGCCCCTCTAGTTATATCTAACTCCTTAAGTATCACTGAATCCTCTAATGAACATAAGCCATAGTCCTGCTATGACCGAGTCCTCTCTTCCAAAGAGAAGTCGTGGCCACTATGTTCAAGCCCCGGAATCAGTTCTTAAGGGAGCAATCTCTCTACTTATCCCTGCTTCGGGAAAGGAGTGAATTTCATCTTGTGTATTGAGTTCCCAACTCCCAAATCAGACAAGTTCCCAAAAAGGTCAGCATGTTGAGTTGGCAATCTGACCACTCTCACCCATACTAATCAAAAGACCACCCTCAAAGGCAAGAGTTCCAAAACACTTAGGATTGAAGTAGTGTCACCTATGGTCATTTAGGTGAGATGTAAGTCTCTAGTATCAACGGCGTTATATACAGAGTCTAGTCATCTCGTGGTCCGATCTTATACAAACTCTTTGTATAGGACATCCTTGCTCACATGTCTCCACATGAATGATCAGGATCTACCATCTGTAGTAGTTTACAACATTTGCAAACCTCTACAAAGCGGGACGTAACGTAGTGTCAACAGGATCATGTATCCCACCTTAATTCTTATACTACAGACCTATTTAGGTTATCGCTTAAGGTATGATCCACTTGTATATCACACATACGTGCTTAAGTTTATATAAGATAGCCATGGAGTTTTGTTTATTGGATATGGGTAAATGCCAGAATGAAATAACAGTTATTTTATTCATAAGACAATGTGTATGATTACAAACAACGAGATTCCAGGAAAATTAGGACACCAATCCCAACACTATAACCCACCAAGTAGACCATTTAAATATTTTATGGTATTAATAGATGCATCCTGTAGATGGTCACACGTGTGCTTATTATCAAGTCGAAATATTGCATTTGCAAGATTACTTACTCAAATAATTAAGTTATGAGCACAATTTCATACTTATACAATTAAGACAACTCGTCTTGATAATTTTAGTGAATTTACATCCCAAGTTTTTGATAATTATTGTATGTCATTTGGGATAAGTGTTGAACATCTTGTAGCTCATGTTCATACACAAAATGATTTAGCATAATCATTTATAAAATGTTTGCAATCAATTGTAAGATCATTACTTATAAGAGCCAAGCTTCCTTCATCTGTATAGGGACATGTTATTTTGCATGCAGCGTCGCTTGTACACATTAGGCCAGTAGCTTACCATAAGTATTCGCCATTACAATTAGCTTATAGACATGAGCCAAATATTTATCATCTAAGAATTTTTTTGATGTGCAGTATATGATCTAATTGCTCCACCACAACACACTAAAATGGTCCTCAAAGGAGGTTAGAAATATATGTTGGATATGATTCCCCATCAATTATCAAATATCCTGACCCCTGATGGGTGATATATTTACTGCACGATTTACTGATTGTCATTTTAATAGAACAAATTTTTCAACATTAGGATGAAGAATTAAGAAATTGGAAAAAAGAAATTATATGAAATGCATCGTTATTGTCTCATTTAGATCCCCGTACAAATCAATATGAATTTGAAGTTTAGAAAATAATTCATTTGCAAAATATAGCAAAACAATTACCATATGCATTTATAGATGCAAAGAAAGTAACTGAGTCACATATATTAGTTGTAAATGTTCCATCAATAATTAATATCCCAACACAACAAGTTGTCATTAATGAGTCTGGAATACGTCAGAAGCGTGGTATACCAATAGGTTCCAAAGATAAAAATTCTCGAAAACAAAAATTAATTAATAGTAAAAAAGACTTGATTGCAGATGTAAATACTCATGAAAAAATCTTCGACATGACAAATGAAGAAGGTGAAATACCTAAAGATGATAATGAGATTTCAATCAATTATGTCATGACAAGAAAAAGATGAAATTGAACTAATGTAGTTATTGACAACATTTTTGCGTATACTGGTACTCTTGATATTATATCTGAAAGTAAGGATCCTAAACTAAAATCTATTGAAGAATGTTGACATAGAAAAGATTGGCTTTAGTGGAAAGAAGCAATCGAGACAAAATTAAACTCACTTTCAAAATGCAGGTTTTTGGATCAGTAGTCCAAACACCAGAAGGTGTCAAACCTGTGGAATAAAAATGGGTGTTTGTGAGAAAAAGAAATTAAAATAATGAGGTCACAAGATACAAAGTAAGACTAGTTGCACAAGCTTTTTCACAAAGATTTAGTATTGTTTATAAGAGAGATATTCTCTAGTGGTGGATGCGATTACACTAAGTAATTGATCGGACTATGTATGAAAGTTTGGATATGCATCTTATGTATGTAATTATAGCATATCTATATATATGATATTTATATAAGAACCCCGGAAAGATTTAAGGTACCTGAAACATATACATCAAATTTTCAGGAATTGTATTCAATAAAATTTCAGAGATCATTACATAGATTGAAACAATCAGGATGGATGTGGTACAATTGCGGATATTTATTGAAAAAATTATAACAAAATAATTCAATTTGTCTGTGTGTTGTTATAAGGAAATCACAAATCACAAACAGGATTTGCTATTATAGTTGTATATGTTAATGACTTGAATATAATTGGAATTCTCGAAAAGTTTTCAAAGGCAATGGAATATCTTAAAAAAGTAACTGAAATGAAAGATCTCAAGAAAAAAAAAACATACCTTAGTTTACAAATTGAGCATTTAGCGGATGAAATATTTATTCTTCAATCAACTTATACAGGTAAAATTTTGAAAAGATTTATATGGACAAGACCAGATATGGTACAATCACCTGAGTGGATTTTATATTCATCGGTCTACCATATCTTAGTGGAATTGGTATACTTATGTATATCGCTAATAATACATGACCAAATATTGCATTTTCAATTTATTAGCTAGATATAGTTCTTCTATTACAAAAAGATATTTGAAGGGAATTAAGCATATACTCCATTATCTTTGAGAAACAATCGATATGGTTTATTTTATTCAAATAAATCAAATTTTGACCTAGTTGATTATACAGATTCTGAATATTTATTTGATCCACAAAAAGCTAGATCTCAAACAGGTTATCTGTTCACATGTGGAGAAACTGTTATATCATGACGATCGGTAAAACAGATCATAACAGCACTTCCTCAAATCATTCTGAAATTCTTATTCACGAAGCTAGACGAGAATGTGTGTGGCTAAGATCAATTACTTAACACAATCGTGAAATATGTGGTGTCTTCTAACAAAAATCTTCCAACAATATCATACGAAGAAAACATAGTCCAAATCAAATGAGAATATATTAGACGAGATAGAACAAAACATATTTCACCGAAACTTTTCTACACTCGTGATCTTGAAAAAAATTGCAATATCACTATACAACAATTTTATTCAAAAGGTAACCTTGCAGATTTATTTACAAAGCCAATACCAATCGCAACTTTTAAAAAAATTGCACAATATTAAGATGCGACCACTCAGAGATCTTAAATGATGTTTTCATAAATGAGTAGATATATTGATATATTATATAAAATATGTACTCTTTTTCCTTCACTAGAATTATTTTTCCCATTAGATTTTTCTAGTAAGACTTTAACGAGACACATTTCATATATATACAAACATATAAAAGAGAGTATTATAAATATTATAATAGTAAATAATGTCAATTGCTTAGTATCCTAAAAACCATATGTCAATCTTCATGTTATCCATGTGCCTCGTAGTGTCCATGTAAGACCACATCCTACTTGTCACTTTACCTATAAATAGTGACATTTGATAGATCTTAAAATTATCTATAAATAGTGACATTTGATGGATCTTAAAATCATTGTTAGGTACATCCACTTTAAATTCTACTTAAATTTCCATATTATCCAATTTTTATAGTTTTAGTTATTTTATAATTTTAGTTTATTATTGTATCATATTTTATTTATTTATTTATATATTATTATATTATATTTTCTTCATATCCATTGTGCTCATCAATTGCACAACAAAGAGCAATTTTATACGTGTGGAGGAATAGTTTCGTATCTTGGCTAAAGTTCATAAGAAAAATAAATAAATAAATTATAAGAAACAGCTTTTGTTTTTAAAATACCTCTAATACTTTCAAAAGATAGAATATTATCTTCACCTTTTATAAAAGTTTCAAAACTACCATGAATAAATTTGATATGAAATAAGACGATGACTTGAAACAAAAATGGGATGCTAAACTATTCTAGATCAGCCCATAGCATTTTAAGTCCCAATTTCTATCCAAAATTCAACAAGATTTTGAAAAACTAATATTACCGTTTTTAAAAATGAAAAACACCGGCGTGGGGGGCCTGATGAGTTCGTTGTAATGGTTGTAAGGGCAAAAACGTAGAAAGGAAAGGCAAAGTGCAAAAAACAACGAAAAACACAGTGAACAATAAGACTTGTGATTTTTCTCATTAAAACAACGCCGATTCTAATCCTAATCCGAAATGTAACAAAAAATGAAGTCATACAAAAAAACTAGAACCTTTGGTAAATTTCATACACGGGTGGAAACTCCCCTGACAAAAAACTTACCAACTTCTACGATGATGTCTTGGATCTCTTCTTGAAATGCGGCCGATCGCTGGATGATGCAATATAAGCTTCCGGATTGATAGCTTCCATAGCTTTTCGTTTACCAAATGCCTTGGCCTTTTCCTGCAAAGCAACACGATCATATAAGTTGCAACAAATTTGTCAAACAAATTGGATCATTTCCGGTTGAAAATTCTTCTTGGAGTTGGAGCATCCACGGCTATAATACATATAGCTCTCACACACAATCCCATACCTTCAAGGCCTTTGCCATTTCGGATATATCATTGTTATCTTGATCGGGTTCTGTATCCTGCATCGGTGGCTCCTGAATAGAGGTAAAACAATTGTCATTAGGAGCATCAGAGCACGTATGGTAGTAAAAAGAATAAAAAAAAAAAATCTTCAATAAATTAGATAAGTTGAATAAATGAGATGCAGCGATATATACCTTAGGAGGAACAAAGGCAGCTTCTCTTTTTCTCTTGTTTTCAGCAGTTTTTTCTGCCTGCTTCTCCTGCTTGTCCTGCCATTTCTTTGCTGACTTCTTTTTGTCACTTAAAAAGTATTCTCCAGTTTCCAATTGTATATCAATCTGCAAATACATCGCGTCAAAAAATCTTATTGACATGAATGCATTGAGAAAAAATAAGACTGCAAAACATGTCTACGTTTAAGTTTAACCCCTATAAAATTGTCACAATGACAATAACATACTATGCTTTTAAGACATTTCAGCACTTCCTAAATTTCGAATAATTTATCTTTATTAAACCTGGCATCTGATGTATTGTGGCCTGTTTCCTTTTCTACAACTTTTAATTTTGTGATTTTGCAAATAGACCATCATAACGATTATTTCTTATATTGTCATGCTATTTCCATAATTCCTTTCTGAAATATAAATATAGACAAATTGCGCCTCCTGGAAGTGAAAGGAAGCTAGCACCTGGCTAGGTTGCTGAGGAGGAGGGAAAGGTGTGTACGGCTTCTTCTGTTTACTCTTGACCTTCTTTTGTTTGACAGTTTTCCTGAGAAAAAGGACGCTTATATAAAACATAAAAACATGATTCTAGCAAAAGAAAATCAGCAAACAAGTACAAGTCTAAATGGCATACTTCTTGAATTTGGGAAGAAACCTATCCCAATTTTCATTTGCAAGTGCTGGATCATTAGCAAGCTCTTTTTTCATCATGAGAATCTGCATGAGATACCAAGTTACGCAGAGGGCTATCGCGGAGTAGCATAAATTGATATGCAGAAATTAAACCCAGAAACCTTAATATTGTATACAGGATGCATTTTATTCATCATGCACTCTTCCACTACCCTCCTAACTTGCTTTAAACCTTTGAATGAACCCATCGCAGCAACAGTGTTGCCCTGTCAGTAACAAGAACGAGATTGACACTACAGAAGAGGAAAGGTCGAAAAAGATGGAAAAAATAGACAAGCAGCAAAAGAACATATATGTACCTGAACAAGAATATAGCATCCTGTCAATATTTCAAGCGCCTGTGCTAGAATAACAATTAAAAGATAAGAGAGAAGAAATAGAGCATAGACTTAGATAAACACAATTGCCCCTCTCTAAGAAAGCTAAATTAAGATATCTTTATCAAAGTAGGAGAAACTAAGTAATCTCGGAAATCAATCAACTAAGCTATATGAACCTTTAAAGTTGATGAATTTGGGCCCACAAGAAGGCGTCTTCTTTTAACAAATCGTTCCTGCATCATAGTCAAGGTCGGGACAGTGTCAAATTTCAAGGTTGATACAGAGTAGATAATCGAAAATGGAAGGATGACACAAGATGCTAATTGGCATGGAAAATGGTAGTCCATCTAAGGAATTATTATGTACCATAATGCACGATTACCAACGGATGGTGACACATTAAAAAAAAAAAACCCTGAAATTTATTCTCTAACATGACAGGCTAATTTTCAACTTCGAGTCGAATAAAACACTACACTTCAATTTATATCTAAATATTTCCATTTTCCAGTAATTAGTAGACTTTTGCTGTAGGTTGCCATAGATATGGACTTCTGAATTTAGGGTGAACTTCAGACCTTAGAGCGTGTGCAATGAGATTAAAGGCTGACAACTATCAACTATGCAAACTTCTTAGCCAAATGCCTTGAGAGAGAATATAAATCAATCTGTAATAAAATATGTAGTGAAAGACACTGACCTTCTTGCGTACCAAGTTCCCAATCTTAATAATGTCACATTGCATTTCATCATCCAATATTTTTATTGCCTGACACATAAACCATGGTTTTAAAAAATAAAAATAATAATAATAATAATAAAACAATTCAAGATACCATTTAACAGGACCGATGAAAGAAAGATCCAACTACCACATCAAAAGAAAAATAACATAAAATAAATCAAATTATTGTTTTACCTGAGGAGCAGGAACACTTCTTGACAAAAGCTTAATCAGATCCCTTGCCTTGACAATAATATACGGATCCCTAGTCTTTCTAGTTGTTGAAACTGTCATTGATCCTTCAATCTGACCAATCGTAAGGGATTAAAACACATGAAGTGAGAATTACAACTGGTTTCAAATCATCTCACACGCAGAATCAATGTCATTGCTTCATTAGGTTATGAACTTTTTCATTTTTCTATGAGTTCATGGCCTCTTACCAAATTCAGTTCACAAACAATACCAAACTCTTTCAGAGCAGACTTCACAACTGGCCATGTCTCTCGCAAATATTTTTCTGAAAATGGAAAAATTGGAATGTGATTATTTGTGCAGTCAAATCAATTGTATAGCAGAAATATCTTTTAAGTGGGGGTAAAAACAAGCATATTGAAAAATACAAAATGAACTGAACATCTTCCACTGATAAAGATTACCAAAATCATAAAGTTAGAAAACAAAACCTCGCTATTCTACTGCCACCTAACTATTTTCAGGAAAATCGGAGACTGAATAGGTCGCAGCACTAGAAAGAAAAACTTTTGCCCTCCATGTAGACATAAAACTGATTGATGAAACACAAAATAAAGCATATTGGCCTACGAACAATTAAACATGAAACAACAATTCCTTTTCAGCCAAACTACTTGACGAAACAAAACAGTTGAAAGTTCAAAGTAACTCAAAATCGTTTAAGTAGGATTACAACAAACTGTTTCACAATTTAGTACACAAACTAGATGTAATTTAAATAAAAGGTATCAAATTATTAATCTAAAGACAATTGGGATCTCGAATACTATGTGAGGAAGTTCTAAGAAGCCCACACTCTAATTCATTCATTTATTCCAATCCAATCCTCCGTAATAGCAAGAGAGTAAAAATTGAAGGTAAAAAACATAAAGTTCCTTACCTCTGTACACGGGAAACAGAGTAGAGAAAGAGCTGACTTCAAGCATGCCACCTTCATTCCAAGAGGGATCAAACTTCTCAACTTTCCAACGGTCAATGTTAGGATCTTCGTCCCATGGCTTCGGCTTGTCATGCTTCCCCTTGTGTTTGGTTTTATTTTGCTGTTGCTCTATGTCCTCCATCACCGTGTAGGATTATTCTGAGAAACCGTGAGAAGGAATGGGAAGGAGCTAAACCTAGATGAAAAATCTGGAAAATTTTACACAATTAACCCCTGTTTGGAACAATGAATTTGGGAGAATTTCAAATTATTTTTGACGTGCTTGGGTGCAAAAGAAAAGCACGAAGTTCCGCTCCAACTTCCGAATAGGTGGGATTTAGACAGGATTTTAAATTTTAGGGAAATATCAATATTATACTAGTGATTTGTATCTATCTATGTTCACTTGATTCCATGAAAGTTCATTTTTCTCCAAAAGTTTCAACAAAGTAACAAATTATAATAATAATGCAATTCTTTCTAAAGGAGTAGAGAGGATTAAAAGAAGACGAGTGGATAGAAGTTCACTCAAATTAATGAAACTCCTATTTGATTCTCGCTTTTTTACATTACTTTTAGCATTCAAAGAAGTTATATGTTAAATTTTAGAAGGCAATTCGAATGGAGGGTCTAATTGATTCTAAAGTTTAGGATTAACATTGATAGTTGGGGTTTTTAATCGATACAACCAAACCAAGTTACAGACTTCCTTAAGTTCACATGCTTCATAGTTTTTCTATATTCAGTATTCAAGCAAACTAACTAACACCTTCAAGCAAACTTTGAGGCATTTTTAGTTCTACAGTTTCATTTAGACTGATTGAACGTTTGTTGAATAAAGAATTCGACAACCAGACTGCTTCTTTTGATTTTCTTCTACGTGGGTGAAAAAAATAAATCGACAAAACAAATTAAAACAAAAATTGAAAACCTTATGCCGAATCTGAGCGGCTGCCCAATCTCACGAACGGCGCGGGTTAGGGGATGACAGAGATGAGTAACGAGGGAGTGTGAGAGGGAGGGAGCGGCAGTGAGTTTGTTGAAGGGCAGAGACTGCAGCAGATGAGAGTGCAGGATGGGCGGCAGCGGCTGAGACACCGTCGTCTAGCAGCGGGCGGCGGCAGGGTGCATAGCTGGTAATGGGAGGGAGGGGCGGTTGAACGTCGTGAAATAGGGTTTACAGAAAAGAAGACAACCGCACGGAGGAGAGAAAAATGTGAGTTAAATTTTCGGAAGAAAAGAGAGGTCAATTTACCAAGTTAGTCTGACACAATTTCTCTAAATTTAATCTTTCAATTTTTTTCCAAAAAAAGAAAAAGCAAAACAAAACAATTATATGAAACATCATAAAAGAAATTCCTTCATTGAGGGCTTTCCACTTGATGTTATGACGAAGGCTTCAATTCATGAGATATTTCTTTTTTTCTTTACTAGAGTCCTTCAACTTCTAAAATTTATAAAATTTACTAACAACCTAAGGACTTTTGAAGATCCAACATGAGATGGTATATCTCTGTTTTGTATGTCATTTTCCTTCAGTGTTTGAACATACTCGATCATACTTCATCGTTTATACTCGATCAAAACTCCCCACATCTTATATTATCTTAGCATTCCAAACAGTCTTATAAAGTATAAAATGATAAGTGGAGTAGTATAGTTAATAACTCCATTACACTCTCCCTGACCCTTCTCCAAACACTCTTGAAGCAATATAATTGAAATTTTATACTATGCTGAATGTACATGATATTTGAAAGGTTTACAGTTAAATATACACTATAGAAACTAAGACAAGACACAAGAGAGACCGAAATTGAAAAAATGCATTGCCAAGTGGGCTCTTTCGTGGACTCCATCACTCCATTCCCCAAGCCCAGCTCACTAGTATTATGGGCCGCATACAAGCCCAATTCCACCACTTAAGTGCGTAGGTTACCCTACGACAAGTAGATGTAGCTGAAAACGACACCATTAATAATAATAATAATTTGTAAAAATATTTATATAATAAAAATTTGTTAAGAATATTTATATACGGAATGTATGTGAAATGCGGATAAGATGTGAATATATAAATAATAAACTCAACAAATCCTCACCAAATCTTTGAGTGCCAATCTCAACCAATACCCACGACTTATTTCAAGAATATATATATATATATAAATCAATCTTTGAATTTGCCAAATTCAATCTGGTGCGTTAACGGAGCCATCAATAACATTGTTAGTGCAACTCAACTCCAATCAATCAATTCCAACCCATTCATTCACAATTTTTCTTTTCTTTTCCTTCCTCTTTTTTTTTTTCAATTCTCCACCATCACAATTAAACTTGTTCCTTCTCGAGTAGGACCCTCTTTATAAGCATTTTCAACATCTTTATTTAAAAAATAAATGATGTAGAATAAAAGTCGAGAGTTCGAAATCACGAATCAATACCCTATTAATAATAGTAATAGTAAGGTCACTTTTAGTTGAAAGTGATCTCAATATATTAGAAAATATCTCAATTATATTAAACAAGCACATGAAAAGTCCTATGGTATGATCACCATCTAAGTTTCCATCCATAAAAAAGTAGTACAAACCAAAACTCATCTCAAATCAAATCAAGAAGCTGGATTTTGATTTAAAAAGGAGTGGGATCCGAAAATTTTGAGGCCCTATAATAGAATTGAATTGAATTGAATTTGTACATATATATGTATTAAACAAGTCCTTATTTCTTTGTTTGTGTGGCCCATTTTCTTGTTGTGCCAGAAAAAGGAGGTACCAACATTAATAACTTGTAGCCCTGCATTTGTTATAATATGGGGAATAATGATGAATGATGGTGAAAGTTGACCATTCTATCCCCCACCTTTCATTTTCCTTTCTCCTTCTTTTTTTAATTTTGTTTCAAACCATTCATTGCATTTTTTTTTTTTTCTAGTGTAAGAAAAGAATCTAATTAAATGAATAAATAGAGACATGAAAGAAAGGAGAAAGAAAAAAGACATCGAATCTCACACTTCTATATTCTCTAGTCTTCTCTAGACATTATGAACAGCATTGAGCAATGGGCACATGGAGAGGTGAGTGTGGTAATTGAATTTTGAATTAAAATATAGTGTTCTTCTATATAGATGGGGGAAGAATTGGAAGATGGGTTAATTAGGACATGAGGAGGCAATTATGGGTTTTGGATTCATAGGACACAGTTTGAATGGAAATGGTCCAAAACAACTAAATGGGGACACATAATAATGGCGGACAGAATTAAATTATTTGAATATATGACGCCCAGTTTGTTTACAAGTTTTTTCATGCAATTTCAGATTAATATTTAATATCTTTATTTGTTCACATAATTCCACTTTTTAAAATCTACAAAATTTTTAAATTCATCTTATATGGATTTTTTAATACCTGCAAATGTGAGATTTTGGAAATTGATAAATTAATATCAAATATTCATTATTATTAATTTTAATTAATTATTAAATATAAATATATTATTTAGACACCATTAATATTTTATGCTATCTTAACTATTTAATATAAATCATTATTGTTAATTATCAATATTTTAATTTATCTATTTATTAATTTAATTATTTTTAGTAATTAGTTTAATTAAAAAGTATTTATTTATTTTTTATTGTATTAATTAAATAATTAATTAACATAGCAACAAATTAGTTAATGTTAAGCTTGATTCATCTCTTGTATTTAATTAAGTAATTATTTATTTTTAGTCTCTATGTACGAATTATTGAATTGAACACAAATATTTGACTTTCAGGCATTAGTTATCTTGCACATTCAAATACATGTATTAATTACCCCATACATTTAAAACTCTGACATTCAAATCTCAGATATTTAATATTTATACCTATGAAACAATTATCTACAATTCAAACGGCCACTAACTGATAAATTTGCTAATGGTATTTCAAATTTGAATCAGATAGTTATGAATAAGTATGTTACACGGGCAATTTAACATATCTCCACTTGATAATTATATTTAAAAAATGGGGAAAGATAAGAGTAAAAAAAAAAGAAAGAAAGAAAACCATGAAGCATTTGTTGAGTTTTTGACGAAATATTAGAAATGTAGTTTGTTCGTGTTATTAGAATTGAAAAAATTGATTGGCTTTTACCACTACGAAGGGAGTTAATGGTGTTTGTGGATTGGGTTGAATGACTTTTTAGGCCCAACTCAATTGTTCGGTTTGTTAATTTCTTCAACTCAAATAAACTCTATCAAAAAATGAATCCGACTCAATTCAACCCAACCAATAAATATTCAAGTTGGGTTCGTTCAGTTAATCGGATTATTTATTTAAATTTATGTTCTAAAAAAAAGTAATATGTTAATATGAATTTTTTTTTATTTAATTATGTGTGATTGTAGCAAAGTTTCACATAGTGGTTTTTCCTTGGTTCATGGATTTTCAATCGAGTTGGGAATATTCCATGTAAATTCTTATATTTTCAGGTTTTATTATTTTCTTTTAATTCTTTTGTAAGTTTTCTCTGTAATTTTTCTACTTATTCCTGCTAAAGGTGTGCATTAGTCGTCAATATTGGTTTTAGGAGAAATCGGCATAAAAAACTTACATAAAAAGTGTGTGAAATCCGACACATGGACCATATTCTTTGCCAATATGAGTTTTGCTCATGTCTCGAATGAATTTCGGTCGATCAGTTTGTCAGAGTTTTTTTTATAACACTCAAAAATAGCTATAATTCCTAGCTTAATTTAGGCTTGTAAATGAGTTTTTTTATGTTTAATTATCCTATTTTATAGGTGTTGAATGCCCAAGGGTAGAATTGAGCATTTCGAGTCAAACGGGATTAATTTGAAGTAATTTAGAGGTAATTTGAACATTTAAGGCTTCAAATGAGGATAAATGACAAAAACGCCCCTGATTGGAGCGTCGCAACCCTAGTGCAACGCAAAAAGGCAGAATGTGTGGATGCAGAATCAACGTTGCAACACTACCTGTAGTGTTGCAATGCTACAAATTTTGACGAAAAAATGCTGAAATTCGCGAGTGCCTTCAAATTTGACCAAAGTTACAACGTTGTCTAGATACCTTATCTTGGTGATACTACGAATACGACTCGCTTTCTAGATGTTACAATTGTTGTAAAGTACTAAAAATGATCTAATCATGATCACTCATGTGAAGACATGTGAACGGGAGTATTCTATACAAAATAGTTTGTATAAGACCAGATCGTGAAATGACTAGTCTTAGTATATAATGTTGTTTATAATAAAGACTTACATTTTACCATGATGACCATAGGTGACATGACATGAATTTTGAGTGAGTTGTGAACTCCTGCCTACGAAGATGGTCATTTGATTTGTATAGGTGAGAGTGGTCAGATCGTCAACTCAATACGTCTACCATTTTGGGATTCGTCTGATTGAGGAGTTGGGAACACAACTACACAAGACGGAATTCACTCATTCCCCAATGTCAGGGTAAATAGATAAATTACCCCCTTAAGGGCTGATTCTGAAGCTTGAACAATGTAGCACCACACCTTTTCTTGCCCTAGGGGTTTTGTCATAGTTGGATTATGATTTATTGTTCATTAAATGGATTAGTGGTACTTGAGTATGTAACTACAGGGGCAAAACGGTAATTTTGGCCTAACTGTAATTACGAGCAATATGTGAAAGGTCATTACTGTTGACTGGTTATATCCAATGGACAAAAAAATATATCTGTAATGCGAATAATACAACTGTCAAGTGGATGTTGAATAATTAATGAAACTAATAATCTAATTAAAGGAATTTAATTAATTATTCAAATACCATCTAAGTTTCAATCTACAGGTCCATAAGGTCCCTTCTGCAACAGGATTAAATGATAATCAAAATTTGATTAATTTGAATTGTTTATATTAATTTAGGAAATTAATTACACGTGATATAATTAAATTTTCATAATTATATATGATGTAATTACTATAATGTAATTTGAGAGGAAAAAATACATTATAGTAATTGCATCCTATATAATTATGAAAAGTTTATTTGAGAGGAAAAAATATTTGAATATGATTCAAATATTAGTTATGTAAATTGGATTCATGTAATTTAACTTAATATAAATGAGATTTATGTTCATTGATGAGAGAATTAAAACTATAGGTTATATTGTATATGATACAACATTAAATCATAAGTTATATGTTATATATTATATATGATATAACATATAATTATATATATTTTTTAAATTTAAATTTAATTTTGAATTTTAGGAGGAAAATAACTTCCCTCCCCTAATCTTTCAACTCACTACGTGTGAGGTTGGTTGTGGTGGGGTGTGTCTTATTCTACCTAGAAAAGGGGGAAAAAAATCTAAGAGTGAGAGAGATAGATTTTTTTTTTTATAACTCAATCTCTCCTCTCAATCTTTCCCTCTCTTACAATTTTCCCAATAACCCACAACTCCTTAGATTCTCATCGAGACAATATAGAGGTGGTTTTCGTGGTGGTAGCCATTTGGAGATCAAATTGGATTGTGATCAATTTACAAAAAGAGACATTCCACGTGAAGAAAATTATTCTTCAAAAATAAAAGTTTTATGAAACTCTATCTCTGTATATACACACACACGTATATATTTAATAGCATGTTGTAAATTAAATTTTATATTAATAATGTAATTTGTAATTTGCGTTATGTGAAATAATTGAAATATAGACCGATCCACGTTTTCGCTCAGGACCTTCACAGGTTCCTACAGTCTCAACCTTACCTTACCACTCAAAGGCTAGATCGATAGGAGCATTGTAACACCATGACTGTAATGTAAATTTTTTCTTTCTGAATTAGGAAAAAGGGGGAGAGGAGAGTTGGTCGTCTTAGAGTGCACGTTACTCGGTTTTTGCCACTCTAGATCAAAACTCATGAGATTTCCTTTAATTTTAAGTTGTAATTATAAATCCTGGCGTCGTGAGTCGGATTTGATGAATGATTGAAGGCCACGACGTGGGTTTTTGAGGTTTTAGGGATTTTATTGAATTATTTGAGGTTTGTTATAGTTTTTGATTGGATATTTCTGTTTCTTTATGATTTCTATTATTTGATTCAATTTATAGCATAAACATATAGAATTGATGAATTGACGACTCAAATCTCTTGTACGTTTGTCTTTGCTTTGTGTGTTTTTCATGTCCATAGTTGTATTGAAAGCATGCTCAATTCAATAGGTTCTAGTTTGAATTATGACATGATTTCTAGACTAGTTAGGATCACCTAATTGATAACAAAACCTAAAGATTGGAAATGCATTAGGATAGAATTGCTCATCCTTACTTAATATCTTAATCTACCCAAGAACGTAATACAATTAACTAAATAAATTGCCCTTGTAATGAGCTTAGTTAATTTAGGGATTAATGACATGTTGATTCTCGTTAGGGAATTTGTATAGGTTGTCCCTATATTCGATTAGGCTCAAGAAGTAGTTAGTTTGTGATTGTTTTTATAATTAATCGATGATTAGATTCGTAGAAACCCCTGCGATCTCTAAACTAGTGAAGGTAATCTTGTGTTCGATCTCTATTTCTCAACCTATCTTACATTTCCGCATTTAGTTTTCCGTCAATCAAACAACAAAATCCTCTTATTTTTACTGAGTCAAATTTAGCTTATGAGATATTTAATTCTTGGCCTCTTTGTGTTTTGACCCCGTACTTCCCACTTGTGCTACCTAGTAGTTTAGATAGTGGTTTGATGATTTATAAATATTTTTTGTTTGACAAACATTTTCTTTTTCCAAGCAAAGTCAAAGTGAACGAAAAGTGTTAGTTTTAGGTTAATATAATTTACAACTTTTTAAAATTTAAACCAATACTAAGTCAATAGACTTTGAGTTGGGTTGATGACAATAAACTTACTTTTTTTGTGGGGGGTGGGGGGTGGGGGGAATGATTTTACAAAATGTTTATACGAAAATCGAAAACGGAATGACCTCAATTCAATTAGTTTTGATCGATGAAATAAATTTTGGACGTGTTTATGCACATCCTAATTTCTACTATATTATTGTGAGGTTTTCGGCAAGTGCATTATCGTTTATTTGGTCCAAAATGATGATATTTGATTTGATTTGATTGTGTGAAATTCAAGTCTCCCCTAGTGTTTATAATTTCAGAAAATGTAGAGGGGGTGAAGTGAAAGAATGAAATACGAGAATGGTTAGCCATCAAAATCCAACATCTTTTTTTTCTTCGGCTCCTTCATTATAGTCATATCAATTCAGTGTACTATTTAGTCTACTTTTAAAAACCCAAATTGGTTTTTAGCTGATCCAATTTCCATCACTTTCAGTCCTTTCCTTTATATCTAGCCCAACAGATAAGCATCTCAATCTCTATATCTCTTTTTAAAGAAAAACAAAAGTTAATTGTCAACCCACTCATCCAAATTAACATCAATGAGACTTTCAATTGGGTACACTTTTTTCATAGTGGTTGGGTATTACTTTAGTTTAGATAAGTAAGAATGGTTGGAAAGTCCTTGTGAATGTACACAATAATAATAATAATAATAATAAAGTTGGGGGATGTGGGGGAAAACATAATCATTTTACCAAAGATAGGGGGAGTTGGGTTTGATGCCACAATGCCCAGGGGAAGGGTTTTCTTTTGGTTTTACTTTTTCATTTTTTTTTTTTTTAAAATAATAATAATAATAATTGATTGAATGTTTTTTTAATTTTTCTTTGAGAGAATAATGTTTGGAAGTGTATTAGTGACAATTATAGTGGGAAGAACTGAATTTTGCACTTTAGAAAACACTCATTATCCTTCTGTCAAACCAAACAGTAGCTTTCTTTGGTGGGCAAAACAGAATCTCTCTCTCTATCTCTTTTTTCCATGTTTGTGTGTTTCACTCATAGTGGAGATGTTTTGTTGTTGGATTCAAAATGGCAATAATATAATGTATTTGTCTATACCAAACCAAACCAAAATATGATCCATCAAACTAAGAAGAAAATTGAGTTAAGTTAAAGAAGAGATTGATTAGTGGATTGATCTGTTATGAGTTTAATTAGACCCAGACCCACCATGGCCTAGCTAGCTATATATATATAGCTTTTCTGAAAAGGCAGGCAGAGGCAACAACAACTTTTTTGTTACATAGTAAAGTGAAAGAGAGATAGAGTGAGAAGAAAGCTAGAATATACCCATTACCCAAGCCAAAGCAAAAATAATAGTAAAAGCCCAATATATAAGTTGATAGTAATTAAAGGTATATAAGTGATTGGGGGAAAGAGGAATACTGCCAAAATGGGTCCATCCAAAAGAGATGAGATTTCATTTAAATTAGGTCATTTCAAATCAAAATTCTCCAAGTGACATGTGATACAGAAATACACATAAATATATCATGAGTGGAGTAGGGCCCATGTTGAAGGTAGAAAGGTGAGGCAACAAAATCAAAATGCAAGATGATGATAAAAGAAAACACTTTACTTAATCTAATTTTTTTTTTTTTTCTTTTAGCATTTTGATCTGAGTGGGATGGATTGATGGAACTGCCCCTCACTCCTTTCATTGGATCCATATTCTTCTATGCTCTTTTCTTTTTTCCCTTATGGTGGACAACTAGTGTGAAATCAAATGCATTTTTTTTTTGGTACATAACTTTTTAAAACTAGCACAATTTGTTGAAAAAAGAAAAAAGAAAAGAAAAATATTCACATGAGTGTGGAATTGACATCTTTTTCTTATGGAACCCTAATCTAAAGGGGGTTTTAAAAGTGAGCTATATTTTGGAAAGGGGTTTGAAATTGTGGGAGTGGGAATTTTGGTGGGTTTGTGTAGGTGATGGTGAATTTTGGAGGATTTGTGTTTGTAGTTTCTTGTTGGGTATTATTATTGTTGTTGTTGTTTTATATGATGGTGAGTAGGAAGATTGGTGGAAAAGGAATAGTACAAACTTTATTATTTATGACCCACTTCCACCCACATCTCCACATCCAATGCACTATGCACTTGTCATTCTTCACCAATGCACTTCTCATTTTCCTTCTTCCAACCTATTTCCTTTTCTACTCCTTCTTATTCTAATACCACTTTTACCCATCTCTAATCAAAATAGACCTAATCGTAATAAGATTTCATTTATATATCAATTATAATACATCACAATCAACTAATTACTTTTTATCACGTTTACTTTTAATTATTAATTTCTCACATTTATTTTTATTGTTACCAAGCTAACATATACTGCATTTATCATGTTATAATAGTACAATAATGGTAACGATAGTAATAGTATAATTTTCAAAAACACACTGGACAATGTCAAATATAATCAAATGAAGCTCACTTTTCATAATACCATCGATTTATTACATTTTTTTCTTAAGTAAACGCAACCTAAATTAATAAAGATAAAGTATTTGTGGTTTTACATTTTTCAAATAATGGTGCAACCAATGCATGATTTAATATCTCGTAAACTTTATTGATAACTAAATGTGATAGGATTAAACAGATGTATCGTGACATCAATCAAAATGTTGTTACAAACGCTCGGATATATTAAATTAAAGAATAAAAAACTTCAAATATTCGTTCTTCTGATCTCATTAATATATATAATCTAGATGTGTATAAGAGACAGCATATATACATATTACAAGTCATATCATTTAAATACTATATTAATAATTATAAATATATCATTTTATTTCTTCAACTTTATAAACTAAACAATTTTAGTACAATATAAATGAAATCGAGATCGAGTGGAAGATATTTATTATATATTTATGAAAATTTAGAAATGATTAATCAAATCAAAGTTCATGAACTTAAATTTCATTTCACTTTTCATTTTTCATTACTTTTTATTGTTCTTTAGAATTTATAAAATTTCTATATCTTTAAATTTTCTTTAATAAAATTCATAAACTTTTAAGACAGAAGCCTTCTTATAATCATTTGTTTTTGTTTTCTTTTCTTTTTCTCTCTAAAATCGAGCTTATAAATATTGCTATTTTTTTTTCTTTTACATATGTTTCGAAATCTAAGTAAATATTTAAACATGTTTTTATTACTTAAAATAAACTAATAATCATATTATGTATCTAAAAAGAATTATGAGGAAACAAGTACACTTTTTTAAAATTTATCGTCTCTAATTATTTGTTAAGTTCACAACTTCAAACATTGACGTCATTAAATTAGCCTATCACATAATACTTGAATAATATTTTTTTTTCTTTTTTCTTTTTTCTTTTTTTTTTTAAAAAAAAGAGTACAAGTAGCATGCACGCAACTGTAAACTAATAAATTGATGACAATGACTTATTAAACCTAAAATTTATGAATTTTATTAGAAATCTATTACAAGTATAGATACATATTTAATACAAACTTAAAAATTTTAGAAGACTAAATGAAGTGAAAAGGTTGAAGAAAATGGAAGCACTAATGTTGAAAGTTAAAACCTAAAAACAAATATCCACGAGCGATAATTAAATTAAACCAAAGTTGTACAATTATACCCAAATAAAAAAAAAATGTACACAATAATTTTTGTAAGAGAACGGAATCCATTGAATGCTTTGTTGCGTTAATCATATCATAAAATAAGGTAATCGTAAAAAGATACACACTTTGCTGAAACGGCAATAATTAATTAAGAAAGCAAGGTAGCAATAACAATAGCAATAATTATTTAAGTTTTAAATATAAAATTAGTTCGGCAATAATTTATCCCCTTTTGACTGAATATAATGTTGTTCGTGGAAGTAACGTAAAGCTTTGATAATTTGTCCGTTGGGACCAATTCCTAGAAAACTCCATTGGCATCAACAATTTAGCAGCCACCCAATAAATAATTCAAACATTTCATCTTTCCCTTGAAGGCAAAAGATTCAAGTCTCAGTTTCATTTGTGAAGGAATCACGTGAGTTTCACGTGCACGTAACTGCATTCGTAAGTTCCTCGAACCTAGGCTGGACTATACCCCGTTTTCGCTTTTGTTTTTATATTAAAAAAATATATACAATTGATAATATTTGATAAAGATAAAACAATAATGGGTGGCATACATAAAAAAGTAAAAGACAGAAATAATTGAGTTTCGAGTACAGAGGACTCCTCTGTGCATGTAGGGCTAAGCTAATAAACCCGTAAACGCTAAAACACAAAAAAAAGGCAACAACAAACCAAGAAAATAAAAACAATAAAAATAGAGGTCGTATGGATTACGCAACAGTTCACATCATAAAAAGATGGGGTTGGTTTGAAAATAAAAACAAAGAAAATGGGCGGGAGTATCGAAAAAGAAAAACCACGAATTGGCATGTCTTTAAATTGTATCCATCTCTATTTGGCATTTTTATAGCAACACGCAGAGACACACACCATAAAAGAAAAAAAAGGAAGACAGCTATAATAATAATAATAATAATAAATAAGGGGGAAAATTTTGGAAAAGCCGTGGGAGGAGAGTGCAATTGGAAAGCGAAATGGCCTCCTCATTACACTTGTCTCCTAACAGCGACATTTGCGAGAGTTTCACGTGTCAGCTTTTTCCTCACACCTGTCCCTTTCTAATCCCATCCCCCACCCATTCTTATTTCAAATATTATTTATATATATATCTGCTCACTCGACCCCACATAATCCCCCCTGAAACCTGGACCCACCAACCCTTTTTTTTAAAAAAAAAAAAAA
>NC_052353.1:62315467-62460261 GCF_009727055.1 Benincasa hispida
CAAAGTAATAATTATGGTGTTGTTCTAATAATAATCATAGTTCTCATAAATAGATATAGACAAAATCCAAACAAATTCTGACACATTTTATTTGAAATTAGTTTTAAACAAAGAAAGAGAGAGAGAGGGGAAAAAAAAAGGGATTTCAATGCCAGATGGCAAATGCACCACGCACATGACATTGGCCATCAACAAAAACACAGAATAAATGAATAAAAATAAATAAATAAATAAATAAATAAGATGCTTTCCTTATTAAGAACCAAATCATGTTAATTTTTTTTAGAGGAAAAAAATCCCAACATGTTAGATAGTCTCAATCGCATAAGTTTGATTTATAAGGTCAGATTTGACCCCACCATCAATGATGCTCCATTACCTTTAATTCAATTAATTACTCTCTAAATTATAATCCCCTAACTTTCTCTTTTTTCATTTAATTAATCCTCTCTCTCTCTCTCTCTCTCTCTCTCTCTTTTTAATCAACGTCGTGTTAGGTTATGTTTCCGATTGCGACAGATTTTGTCATTATTGTTTAAAAGGAAAAAAAAAAAAAATCAATTAACCAAAGATTTGGAGCACGACCATTTTTAAAAAAAATAATGTTAATTAAATCAACCCATGCTTAGCTTAGCAGAAATCCCAAATCCCCCCTATTACAAATATAAATAAAGCATTAATTAATCTCTTACATAGTGGGATATTGACATTTTATGTGTGTGTGTTTATTATTACTTTAAATACATGTATTTATTTATTAATTCGATGCATTCAATCGTCCAACTGACTTTGCCGCAATTGATACCTCACCTAATTAGACTTTTATGGATTGGACTTTGATGCATTTAGATAAATATATAGATGCTGTTTGGACTCACGCAAAAGGATTGTATTCTTCTGTATTCTATTCAATACTAATATTTTATAATAAAGTCGTATTGAATAGTTGGTCAATTTCTCTGTTTCCCAAACCAAGAAAAGTACATGATACCGACCTTTTACAAACCCAAATTCTTCAATTCTCATTTTAATTTTCTAGTTAGGTATTAGGAATGATCAAATGACGATAATATATTTTTAATACAACAAATATTTTTAAAATAATTCCAATTCATAAATACTTAATTTAAATCAAAGGTTGTTATTTAAAGCATACCCATATATATATACTCCACATCAACAAAAACAAGCATTACTTGATAGTAACGTCCAAACTAAAAACTATTTGTCCATATTTAAAAAAAAAAACTTATTTAAGAATATTGGAACAATGTAGTTGACAACCATTATTTAGATGATAGTCAGTAGATTTGAACAATAAGTTTTTCAAATTTGTTGAAAGAGTTTTATTGACATATTTAATCAAGTAGGTAATATTTGTAGGTTTGGCATTACAAATATAGTCGGAATGAAAAATAAAAATATGAAGGATGGTGTCAAGTAGGAAAGAAGACGACAATGTTTTATAGCGTTGAAAAGAAAAAAGAAGAATGGGAATAGAGATGAGTTTGACAACTCACTCATCCAAAAGGGATAAGTTTGGTTTTTAATATTAAATTAAAGAATGAGTAAAATGTTGGGTTACTTTAGGGTTAGATTCCTAGGCATAGAACAATAACCCTTTTTTTCCTCTTATATTTAATAACAATAATGTAATAGGGAAGGGGGGGGAAAGGTACATAGTTTAGCAAAAGAATAAAGGGATATAAAGAAAGAAAATGGGCAGCAATAACTACGACAAGTGATGCTTTTTTTTTTTCTATATAGTTGAAGGAATAAATAAATAATAATAAGAAAGAAAGTATAAAGAAAAGGGGTGGAGGAATGAGATTCACGGGCAATGGAGGGGCATGCCGGTCATAAAGGGACAGATGGTGAGGGCTCACAAGGTAATGAAATAATTTAGTTTAAAAAGAAAAGAAAGAAAAGGGAAGGGGGAGGGGCTCCATTTGGTGGATTGAAATGTACAAAAATGTTATTAATGGGAAACGGGGGATGAGATTCCTGTTTTGCCCTGCTTCGATTGGGATGGCTTTTGGTTTTGGCTCCTTCAATATTGAATGCTTTGTCCCCACGGTGTCGTTTTGGAATGCAAAATGGAATGGTCCAATTTTATTTATTTTTCATTTGCTTTGCGTGAATATGACCGCTCAACAATTTCATTTTTCGGCAACCTTATTATTAATTATCCTTTTAATTACAATATAGGCGGTAGGGTTTCCTTTCCTATGATCATTATTTATTGCCGCTGCCGCTGCCTTCCTTCCCGCTTATTCCCATCTTATCATCTCCCTATCTAAATCACCATCAAATCTTCTTAATCATCATTATTTTAACTTCTTCTATTTTCTCTCTCTCTTTTTTTTTTTTTAAAAAAAATTATACATATATACATATTACAAGTCATATCATTTAAATACTATATTAATAATTATAAATATATCATTTTATTTCTTCAACTTTATAAACTAAACAATTTTAGTACAATATAAATGAAATCGAGATCGAGTGGAAGATATTTATTATATATTTATGAAAATTTAGAAATGATTAATCAAATCAAAGTTCATGAACTTAAATTTCATTTCACTTTTCATTTTTCATTACTTTTTATTGTTCTTTAGAATTTATAAAATTTCTATATCTTTAAATTTTCTTTAATAAAATTCATAAACTTTTAAGACAGAAGCCTTCTTATAATCATTTGTTTTTGTTTTCTTTTCTTTTTCTCTCTAAAATCGAGCTTATAAATATTGCTATTTTTTTTTCTTTTACATATGTTTCGAAATCTAAGTAAATATTTAAACATGTTTTTATTACTTAAAATAAACTAATAATCATATTATGTATCTAAAAAGAATTATGAGGAAACAAGTACACTTTTTTAAAATTTATCGTCTCTAATTATTTGTTAAGTTCACAACTTCAAACATTGACGTCATTAAATTAGCCTATCACATAATACTTGAATAATATTTTTTTTTCTTTTTTCTTTTTTCTTTTTTTTTTTAAAAAAAAGAGTACAAGTAGCATGCACGCAACTGTAAACTAATAAATTGATGACAATGACTTATTAAACCTAAAATTTATGAATTTTATTAGAAATCTATTACAAGTATAGATACATATTTAATACAAACTTAAAAATTTTAGAAGACTAAATGAAGTGAAAAGGTTGAAGAAAATGGAAGCACTAATGTTGAAAGTTAAAACCTAAAAACAAATATCCACGAGCGATAATTAAATTAAACCAAAGTTGTACAATTATACCCAAATAAAAAAAAAATGTACACAATAATTTTTGTAAGAGAACGGAATCCATTGAATGCTTTGTTGCGTTAATCATATCATAAAATAAGGTAATCGTAAAAAGATACACACTTTGCTGAAACGGCAATAATTAATTAAGAAAGCAAGGTAGCAATAACAATAGCAATAATTATTTAAGTTTTAAATATAAAATTAGTTCGGCAATAATTTATCCCCTTTTGACTGAATATAATGTTGTTCGTGGAAGTAACGTAAAGCTTTGATAATTTGTCCGTTGGGACCAATTCCTAGAAAACTCCATTGGCATCAACAATTTAGCAGCCACCCAATAAATAATTCAAACATTTCATCTTTCCCTTGAAGGCAAAAGATTCAAGTCTCAGTTTCATTTGTGAAGGAATCACGTGAGTTTCACGTGCACGTAACTGCATTCGTAAGTTCCTCGAACCTAGGCTGGACTATACCCCGTTTTCGCTTTTGTTTTTATATTAAAAAAATATATACAATTGATAATATTTGATAAAGATAAAACAATAATGGGTGGCATACATAAAAAAGTAAAAGACAGAAATAATTGAGTTTCGAGTACAGAGGACTCCTCTGTGCATGTAGGGCTAAGCTAATAAACCCGTAAACGCTAAAACACAAAAAAAAGGCAACAACAAACCAAGAAAATAAAAACAATAAAAATAGAGGTCGTATGGATTACGCAACAGTTCACATCATAAAAAGATGGGGTTGGTTTGAAAATAAAAACAAAGAAAATGGGCGGGAGTATCGAAAAAGAAAAACCACGAATTGGCATGTCTTTAAATTGTATCCATCTCTATTTGGCATTTTTATAGCAACACGCAGAGACACACACCATAAAAGAAAAAAAAGGAAGACAGCTATAATAATAATAATAATAATAAATAAGGGGGAAAATTTTGGAAAAGCCGTGGGAGGAGAGTGCAATTGGAAAGCGAAATGGCCTCCTCATTACACTTGTCTCCTAACAGCGACATTTGCGAGAGTTTCACGTGTCAGCTTTTTCCTCACACCTGTCCCTTTCTAATCCCATCCCCCACCCATTCTTATTTCAAATATTATTTATATATATATCTGCTCACTCGACCCCACATAATCCCCCCTGAAACCTGGACCCACCAACCCTTTTTTTTAAAAAAAAAAAAAAACAATAATAATAACTGAAAATTAATTTTAGGAAGAAGGAAGTTGAACAATTTGTATTTTTTTTTCCTTGATGTGTTGAATGAATATTTGATATGAAAAAAAAAAAGGTCTAGTTAGTAACTTGCTTGGTTGTGTTTTTTTGTAGCAGAGACTTAGGCTTAGGACATGTTTACATGTACACTAGCGTTTTTGGTTGATTTACAAATGGGGCATGTGTGGACTGATGACCCACAAACAGTACACAGACACAGATGCCTGCAAGGCAATAGCAACACACTCGATTCCTCTTTCCCACAGTTTCTGCACATTCTGCTCTTCCTGCTCCCCGTACCTTCACCACCGCCATTCTTCCTTTTCACTGTTTTTTCTTTAACCACGCGCCACCCTTCTTCTTCTTCTTTTTCCTCTTCCTTCTCGTTGCTCCCGCAGCTTGACTGCGCGTCGTCCACCAATGCCGCCGTCGCTTGATCCTCGATTCCACCACCAACCACGTGGGTTCGATCTTCGTTCACTTGACACAACACTTGTTCCAGATTGTTTCTTAATGCATTCACTGCGGCTTCATTCGTTTGTGCCATATCACGCCATAGCTGATTCTCTATACATAAAGACTTCACTCTTTCCTCTAATGCCCAATTCAATTTCCCCATCTTTTCGATCTCTTCCTCTTTTAATTTCAGTCTCTTCATTACACTCACTTCAATCGCTTCGATTATCCTCCTCGCTTGCCTTTTTCGCCTCTCTTCAACTTCCGATCTCACCTTCTCCAACTGAAAAATAAAGTCCAGAAATATATTATATATATCAATCCCCAAATTCAAATTCACTATTTAAAAATAGAAAAGGAAAAAAAAAAAAAAAAACAGAGAGATGGGATTAATTATGATTTTTAGAGGCTTACGTGTTGAGAAATCAAACGGTCGATGTCGAGTTGCTGTTGGTGGATCTGGAGGGAGATGTCCTCTCCAAGAAAGGAGAAAGATCCGCAAGATTTGGAAACAGGGGCAGAGGGATAGGAAGCGAATGGGTTCATATTCATGCATTCTCTAGCGCGCTTTCTTGGGAGAGGGAGGGTGTAGTTATAGGTTAAACCGCTATCGGATTTCATTGCCGCAGAGACTGCAGCAGTTTTAGGAGGAGAAACAGAGGAATCCACGATCACGGAGTTGTAAGCCGGAAGAAGAGTTTCTGCGGTGGTTGTTCCTGATACTAACGGAACTCCTCCATATCCCATTCCAGTACTATTGTACATATTCGTATCTCCTTCAATGAGATTCACCAATTCTCTGTAAAAATCCACAATAATCCTGATGATTAGAATCAAAACCAAACCCAAGAATGAGAACAACTCAAACAAAAAACTTGCATATAAAATATACAAACCTGTTTCCTCCTATTAGTTGAGGATGGAAGAGATTGAGATGGCGAGCTTCAACAGCCATGAGATTATTGAGAGAGAGTAAAGATTTTTAAAGAGAAGTAAGAAGGGATGTTGTGGTGTTGGAAAAGAGAGAAGGGGAAATCCTGGATTCTTATCCTATCGCAAAATGTTGGTGGGAGTTATAGAGAGAGAGAGAGAGGAAAATGAAGGAGGGAGGGGACATGCAAATGCAATCAAGGAAGCAAGGCGCATGGTGGGGTTTATTTAGGGGTTGCCTTGTTTAGAAAAAGGTGATTGAATAAAATAAAATAAAATAAAATAAATAGACAGCGAGATATATATATATATGTATATAAAAAATATTTATTGTAAATATTAATTTGGTTTGGAGTTGTCTATTTTTGGATTCGGTTAGGAGAACGTGAACGAGGTTGGGTTGCGTTTTGACTCATCTACCTGCTGAATATTTAATAAAGCAAGGAGGGGAGAGAAAAAAGAGAGTGAAATAATGAGGGGTATTTCCGTGATTTGGGCATGTGGTTATCTTAATCCTGGTTCGTAGGTTAAGTGAGAGAGAGGGATAAGTGGCGGGGGGGAGGTTGTTTCTTTGTTTCTTTTCCATAACTGACAAGGTAAGAATATGCCACGTACACATTGCACACTGGGCCCTTGCACTAGGCCGCCACGTAGGCCCAGCTAAACTACAAAATACCTTTCCTTTTCTTTTCTTTTCTTTTCTTTTCTTTTTTTTATAATATTTTTGGTGTGTTGGAGTAAGGGGGGAGGGGCCCACAGAAACGGAGGAGGGGATGCTTGTGCCACGTGGGAAGTGCCAGCGTAGCAATAAAAGGGTGGCACCCAGTACGGTGTACTCGGGTGGTGTTTTTGGCAGGTTGTTAAAGTTTGGCTTGGCGGACAGTGTGATTCATGAATCATGCTTCTCCCATGGAAACCCCCCCACTGCCTTTCTAATTTTTCCCACCCGCCACGTCACCCCCCCACCTCCGGGTTCAACTCCATGCCTGCCACTCCACCAGCCCTCTCCTGCACCTCCGTTTTCATCTATTATATCACTATCAACGCTGCCCTTGGGTCGGATCGACTTAAATAGTAAATTAACTCATCAAACATTTTAATTGAATCGGTTCGAGTTATTCTCGTCGTCATTCAAATTTTTATTTTAAAAATAAGTGAAATGTTAACATGTACCATCATTTATTTTATTATTTTGATACCTTGAATTAATATTAACAAATTTATTTTATTTTATATTATAGGATTTTTCAATAATTTTAAAGATTATGCAACTAAGATAGATTAAAATGAATATATGTATGTATAATTTTATTAGAAGTAAACCTATTTTATAAAATTAATAATAAGTTCTAATTAGTTTAAGTTTTTTCTCTTGAATCAATTTCATTTATTAATTCAATCCAATCTAAATCAGTTACAATTTAAATTGTAAATTGATTGAGTATTTTAAATTATCAAACTGTTTGAACACCTTTAATTGATATCCTGATTCAAAATGGACGGCTACTATTTAATCTTACTATTGCAACGAGTGTGATTCTAATATATTAATTTGTGTACATGTGCGGCCTTTTTAAAATTCAAAGAATAACATTTGTAGTAGTTGATTTATTGTTCTAAAAAATCCAAAAGAAAGGTAGTAGTTGATTTACTCTCCAACCTAACCTCTTTATTTATTTTCAACATTAATCTTTTTAAGTTACTCTCTTTCATTATGGAAAAAGAAACAAATGTTAGAATATTGTTTCGTCGGTTTCATTCATTTTGTTTCTTTCTAAAGTGTTGAAACGTCTACTTTGACTTTTATATTTTTTTTTAAAAAAAATAAGGTTATCTATTTTGTTTCATGTCATTGATGGTTAACTGATTGACAATGCGTTATTATTTTTTTTTATTCTTCTTAAGCAAAGTAAACTGTGCATGATGGTTTTACCTACCAGCTAAACGAATAAAGAATTAGCTATGAGTAAGCGTCGATTTGGTTACCAAATATGTTAAATACATATATCACGTATTAATTTAACACAGTGCAAATTGTGAATTCAATATTTTAACTAAATTGAATATTTACCATTGAAATTTTAATAAGAATACAACATAGTGATTAAGACATTTACTTCGTTGTTTAATTTAAATTTGGAGGTTTAAGTTTCACCCCTACATAACATTAACAATGTTTTTAAGAGTTGCGCCTAGATGACGAAGGGGGATTAAATTCATAATTTATTTGTAGTTTACTCTTAATTAATTAAAAACAATAGAGTAAAAAAGGGTTGACCTAGGGGTGTTCGAAAAATTAATGATATGAAAAATTGAGATTTGGGTTAGATTATCTTCAAATAAATTAAAAATTTATGAATTTGGTTGGTTCATGGTTTTACCTTAAATAACCCAAACAAACTCGAACCTTAGATAACTTTAAAAACTTGAACAAACTTGAATTTATTATTAATTTTAAATATTGATGTACTTAGATGCAATTATATATACATTTATTTTTAAATTTTTTTTATTTATTACTCAACAACTCCTCAAAATAAATTTTGAACACTTTCGAAACAAAATCTTCACAGCATAAGTTGAAATTGAATAGTAAATCTTAATTCAATATATGAAAATAATTAAATAGTTTTTTTTTTCCATATTAACATTTTGCTTATTTTTAAAACAAACACATAAATAAACAATGTGAATAATTTGAACCAACTTAATCTACAAATTTAATGGTTGAATTGGATTGGATTCAATATTTAATAAGAGTTGTTTAGATTGAAGGTCTAAAAAGTGTTTTAACCTAGGGGTGGTCATTCAAACCGTAAAAACTGAACCGAAAACTCAGTGAAATCGAAAATTGCGGTTTGAAGAAATTTTGAAACCAAATTAATTCGTTTCGATTCGGTTTCAATTTCAAAAACCAAATTTGAAACCAAACAAACTATTTTTAAACTATATATATATAATATTATATATATATATATATATATATATATATATATATATATATATATATATATTATATATATATATATAATATTAAAAAAAGTAAACCCGAATTTAAAATCGAATTGCTTTATAATTAAAGAACAAAATCGAATTTAAAACTGAACCGAATCAAACCGTTTTTAATTAAAAATATATTATAACATAGATTTTTTAAAATGCCAAAACCGAATTTGAAACCGAATCGAACCAAAAACCAATAAATCGATTCGGTTTCACATATTAAAAATTTCGATTCGATTCGGTTTGACAACCAAACCGAACCGATCCGTTTCCACCCTATTTTAACCTAATTCAACTCGTGAATACCTCTTACTTGCCCATGGCATTAGGATTTTCTTAGAAGCAACCATACCCCAATTTCATTAATTATTATTATTAAAAATTCCCAATTACTATCCAATTCCAAATGTTGAAAATACAGGACAACTCAACCAACCCATGTAATTTCATCAATCCCCTAGTTTGGAGGCAACTCTCTTTCTCTATGCATAGTATAATCAATTAATATATGCATACATGGAATTGACAAACGCCAACAAAAATTGTTTTTCCTCTAAAAAAAAGAAATGAATAAATAAAATTGGTGGATTATGCTATACACATTGTCATAGTACTGTTTAATCTCATCATCATATGTTAAAATTAAATCCCATAGAAGCAGCATCTTGCTTTCTCAGTTTGACCCACAATGCCACACACAGCTAATTTTGTGCTCAATGCTTCAAATCATGTCCCCATTTCTCTTTCTATAATCATTAATTTTTTTATCTCGCTTATCCCTATCAAAAACATATTATCATAACACATTATAATATATATCGAATCAATAATATTTCAGTACTTGTATTATTGGATGTTTTGTTTTTTACATATGATCAAATATATAGTCAACATGAATATGGTTGATTGATGTATACTTATTTATTTAACATCGAGGATTTAAATCTTCCTACTCTATCTTAATTATTATAAGAAAATAGTTCAAATTACACACATATATATGTGCCTAATAATACATCTAAATCATCTGCCGGCGGACGTATATTAACGAAAGAAAAGGTAGAAGATCAAATGTGGGCAAGAAATATAAGGTTGTTGCCTCTTATTAATTTACAAAGGTACCCTTTAAAAAAAATTATGAAAAACAATTTTTTTTTAATGTCTTTAGTCTAATAATTTAGGCTCTATTTGATAAATATTTTGTTTTTTATTTTTATTTTTGAAAATTAAGCTCATGGACACTACTTCCACCTCTAAATCTTTTCATTTGTTATCTACTTTTCATCTATGGTTTAAAAAACCAAAGCAAATTTTGAGCGAAAAAATAGCTTTTAAAAAGTTGTTTTTATTTTTCGAATTTAATTAAGAATTCAACCATTGTGATGCAAATTATGGTAAGAAATGTGGATTATATAGACTTAATTTCTAAAAACAAAAACAAAAAAAATAAAATGGCTACGATACGAGAACTTAGAGTTTGAACTTTAAAATGTAATTATTTAAATCTTTAAAGTTTAAAATTTGTAACAATAATTTAATCCCATCGTGAAAATTTTTATTAGACTTAATTGTCAATTTTATTATATAACGACTCAGTTTTTATACTCTATAAAAAAAATCTTGAGTCTTAATCAATTTATAAACCTACACGTGTAAAAAAATTCATTATATCTTAATAGTATTTTTCACGACAAGGATTGAATCATTACAAAATTTAAAGCACAATTTTACAATGGCCAAGTAGATATTTATTAGGGTCTAGAGACTAACTTCTTATAAAATTGGAAATATGAAGACTACATAGTTACAAACTAAAGTTCAATAAGTAAGGGTCCATTTGATAATTATTTAGTTTTGGTTTTTAGTTTTTTAAAGTTTAACATATAAAGACTCATTCCATCTCTAAATTTATCAAATTTGTATCTATTTTTTACCAATATTTTAAAGAACCAAACCAAATTTTACTAACTAAAAAATACTTTTAAAACTTATTTTTGTAATATTTTGGTAAGAATACAACTATTGTACTTGACTAAGACACAAATCATGGAAAAATTGGAAGAAGATATACATAGTTTTAAAAAACAAAAAAAATAGAAAACGAACCGGTAAAAAGTAGATAACAATGTTTGTTTTAAAAAGTTGGCTTATAATTTAGTCTTATTATTGGATATTTGGGTGGTTGGATTTATAACTTTTCTAAGCCAGAGGTTCTGCAGATGTCTCAATTGAAGCCTTAATATCGAGTTGCAACGTCAAAATTTTTTCCTACATAATATTTTCCTTAGCTGGAATTATTCGGATGTGATATTTAGTTCAATATTCCTTTTTGAAGCGCAACTTTTTATTCCAAACGAGGACTTATTTCCTTTATTGGATTCGTTTATTTAAAATGAGCTTCGCAGACCTTTTAAGGTTGTCACCTTTGTTTAATTGAGCAAGACGGTTTTTGTACTTTGGCCAAACTATTCTACATCGTGTTCTTGCTCGTTTGCTCACTATTCCGCTGTACATGTTCTCCATCCTTTCAGTGCAACACTTCAAAAAGTTTCACGGTCTTAGGAGGAGCCTAAGACTCAACTTCAAATAATGGGCTTTCTATATTAAGAGGAACTAAGATTTGTCAGTAAAGGCAGTTCCCTAATTCTAGAGGAATATAATCAAGTTGATAGGAGTCTCACATAATGTCGCGTGCCAAAATTCCAAATGCTAATATTAACATACTTAGAGGGAGCCTAAGTTCACTTCAGAGGGACTTTCACATCTAGGGGAGCCTAGGTGACGTGTGAGTTGAGCATTACGTGAGCCACTGTAGTAGTTGATGTATTACATATAAGTTATATGTTGTAAAATGCTTAACTCTTTAATATTAATGGATTATCTTTCTTGGACACTCTGCCCACTAAACGTAGGTGTTTATCACAAAACTGGGTTACCAATTGCTCTATGCTTTTACTTATTTACTTGTTGTTGGTATTTTTGTTGTTATAGTTGTTGTAGTATTTTCTGTTTAACATCCACATATTGAGTGATGAGTCATCCTATCGTCTTTTTCATTTGGTATCATAGTGGGTCACTTTTATCTTAGGTACTTCAATCATGGACAAAATCAATGAGGGGGGCTCTACCACTCGTCCTCTTCTTCTTGATGGAACAAACTATTCGTATTGGAAAGCTCAAACGACTGCCTTTTTGAAGTCGATTAAAGAAAAACTTGGAAGGTGTTGTATCTAGATGGACACATCCTACCATCAAAATTAATGATAGGAAGGAAATCTTGAAGCCAGAGGCTCAGTGTTCTTGTCTGGAGATGAAGATGAACCTTCTTTAAAAAATTCACGTCCCTTGAATGCCATGTGTAGATCGCAACATATTTTAATTAATTAGTACTTGTGTCTCAGCTAAGAAGGCATGGGATATCTTATTTGTTGCTCATAAGAGAACGTCTAAAGTAAAGATGTTCAGGCTAAAGTTAGTGACATCGAAGTTTGAGCATCTAAGAATGCACGATGAAGAATCCATTACTGAATTCAACATATATTTGCTAGATATTGCAAATCAGTTGTTTGCTGTTGGAAAGAAGATTTCAGAAGAAAAACTTGTCCGAAAGGTATTTATATCTCTACCCAAGAGATTTGACATGAAAGTCACCACCATTGAGGAAGCTCAAGACATGACAAAGTTGAGAGTAAATGAATCAATTGGCTTCTTACTCACTTTTTAAATGCCCCTTGATGGGAAAATCGAAAAGAAAAATAGAAGAATTTCTCTTCGATTCGTTGTTAAAGAAGAGTCGATTAATGACAATTGAGAATCAGAAGGCTATCTTGCTGAATCGATTGCATTGCTTTCAAAACAGTATAACCGTGTGCTCAAACATTTCGATAAGCTCTTACAGTAACAACAAGTATGGAGGCTCTACTCCCCCCCCAATCAATTCAGCTATCATAATCGTAAAAAGAAAACTAACAAGTCAGGTAATCCACTCTTTCATAAGGAAGAAAACTTTAAACATAGATAGTGTGGTGAATATGGTCGTATTCAAGCTAAATGTCCCACTTTTCTGAAGAGACAGAGCAAAGGCTATGTATTAACTTTGTCTGATACTGAATCTCAAAATAGCAGTGACTCAGAGGATGATGTCAAAGCGTTTGTTAGCAACATCTATTCGGACACCTCATCATGTGATATTTATGAATATGATGTGTATACAAAAAAATTATCATGATATTGCAGGATTTAAGTCTACAAATATCTCTCATCATGCTCTTTTTCTAAAATGGCAAGATGATCAGAAAGCCTTTGATGTGCAAAAAGTAAGAATTACGATATTGATAGCTGATAATCACAGACTTATGTTTATTATTGTAGATTTGAAGCGTGAACTCTCTCAAGTTAAAGATGAAAAGGATTCGGTATGCAAGAATGTTAGAATGTTGAACACTGGTAGTGAGTCTTTGAAAAAAAAATTTGACAGAAGGAAAAACTACTAGTGATAACTCCCGCTTGACTTTTCTAAAAGAGGAACTCAACATTATAATCAATCCAAACTAAAATAGAAACAAATGATTGAGTTTGTTAGAGCTGAAGATCCAGAGTCTTGTGGCTTTACAGATACATCTACCAACAACGTTGTATTGAAAGATAATCACTTGACTAGACCAAGATCGATTTGTTACTATTGTGGAAAGGTAAGGCACAAACGTCATTTTTGCTATCAATTACTGAAGATTCTTTACAGACTCCTCCTATTCCAAAAGTGCTCTATATTTCTCACATAACCATTATAAAAAATAGGCAAGAGTCAAACAGGTGTGGAGAGAAAAATCTTTAGAACAAATATAATATGGTTTTGACTTCACTTAGATCCTCTACTAAAGGTGACTAGTATTTTGATAGTGGAAGCTCTAGACATATGACTGGTGAAAAAAGCTATTTGTCTGATCTCAAATCTGTCAGTTCCAAAAGGTCATATTTGGTGATGGTGCTTGTGGAAAAATCACCGGGAGAGGAAAACTAAATTATCTGGGTATTACTCCATTGAAAGATGTAATGTTGGTTGAAGGACTTACTACCAATCTTATTAGCATTAGCTAGCTCTGCGACCAAGGACTAAATGTAAGCTTTACCAAAGACAAATGTGTTATCACATACGATGTCAAAACTCTCATTATGACAGGTTTGCATTCTTTTGATTATTGTTATCTATGGAGTTTTGATCATACTTCGCAGGTTTGTTATCTCTCTAGACAAGATGAAATGAGCCTATGACAAAAACGTCCTTGGCATGTAAGCATGAAGACTATTCAGAAGGCTCTTATAACTAATGCTAGAATTATATGTTGAGATTGTCGATCTAATAAACAAACTCATACTTCTCGCAAGCAATCAGACCACTCAAGCTCTTCCCCCGTTCTGAAACTTCTTCATATGTATCTGATGAGATTCATGCAATCTAGAATAGTTGTTGTGGATGACTTCTCCAGATACACCTGGGTGCGTTTCCTTAATGAAAAATTAGAAACATTTTCTATTTTTTGTGCTCTCTGTCTTCTACAATATGAGAAAGATCTAAATGCGATAAATATTCAAAGTTATCACAGTAGGGAGTTTGAAAAACTCTCAATTTACGTAGTTCTATCAAACTGCTGGAATTCACCATGAGTTTTCAGCTTCTATTACACCACAACATAACGAAACTGTGGAAAGGAAAAAACAAAACTCTTCAGGAGATGGCTCGTGTGATGATACATGCATAGCATCGACCATTTCACTTATGGGCAAAAGCACCAAACATGACTTGTCATATACATAACAGAATTGTCTTATGGCCAAGAACTTCAATGACCTTTTATGAAATATAGAGAGGTAGAAAAACTAATGTGAAATACTTTCATGTCTTCAGGAGTGTTTGTTACATTTTTGTTGATAGAGAGACTATAAGAAAATGGGATTCCAAGTCTAATGAAGGATATTTCTTGGATATTCCACAAATAGTCGAGCTTACCTTGTCTGCAACAAACAAACTTGTAAAGGAGTCTATTAACGTTGTAATTGATGATGATGTTGCATCCCCCGGTTCTTCTTATTTTGAAGAAAAAGATCTCAATAACATTCCAGTTGGTAATAGTAATATGCCTAAAATCTCGTCAGACATGTCGTCATACATGATTTCATAAATTCTAGTGGAAATTACTCAGAATACCTCCGAGTAGGCAGGGCTAGTAACAACCTTCCAGCAGGGTTGGTGAAAATCATCCCCGTAATAACATTACTGGGGACATTAATGATGAAATGAGGACCAGAATATAGAATAAAAAATCAATTACCTTGACATGATCAACAATATTTGCTTCACTTCCTCTGCTGAACCAAAAACTGTTAAAGAAAATCTTTAAGATGAATGTTGGGTGAATGCATGCAAGAAGAGCTCGGACAATTTGTGAGGAATGACATCTGGACTCTTGTCCCCAAGCCTGAATCTGTGAACGTTATTGGCACTAAATAGATTTTTTTTAAAAAAATAAGACCGACAAGAATGGAAACGTGACCAGAAATAAAGCCATATGAATGGCTCAAGGATATACATAAGTTGAAGGCATAGATTTTGATGAAACATTCGCTTTTATTGTAAGATTAGAAGCCATCAGATTCTTGCTCGGCGTTACTTGTCTTTTAAAGTTTAAATTATATCATATGGATGTGGAAAGTTCCTTCTTGAATGGATTTCTAAATGAGGAAGTATATGTTGCTCAACTTAAAGGATTTGTGGATCATTCTCACCCTGAGCATGTGCATAAACTCAACATGTAACATCTCGAATTTTTTAGGTAATTTTCATTAAATTATCTTGAAATATTTGGGCTTTATTTTGATAAATTGAAGCTAAAATTTTAATTTGGGAGGTAAGTTAATTAATTTAAAAGGTACTGTTAAAGAATTTGAATTTGAATTCAATTTAATAGAAATTGGATTAATTTACCTGGGGAAAATGTGATTTAAAATGATTAAATATCGGGAATGATGTAATTTATCTCAACTATTGGATTGTATGATTTCTTTAATTTTTGTTTTGAAACAAAAATTAAGTTAATTAGTTTGAGATTAATTTGATAAGAGATTTGGAATTTTTGGATTATTTTGGATAAAGATTTGAAAATAAAGAAATGAAAAAGAATTAGAATTTTGGTAATTGAAAAGAATTTGAAACTTAAAAATGAAAATGGAAAATTGTGGTTTTAAATTTCATCCTCAAATATGGAGTTTGGATCCAAAATAGAGAATATAATTATTTTAAATTGAGTTGATAAGAGAGATTTAGATTTAACTTAAATTAATTAGATTGTGGAATTTTTAATTTAGTTACATTGTGAACTTTCTAATTCAATTAGAACATAGATTCCCAAATTAATTAAATTATGGATTTTTCTAATTAATTAAAATATGAATTTCATAACTAAAGAAAATATATTATTCAAAAAGGAAATTCAAGCTATCTACTACTTTATTATTGATTTTCTAAAAAAAAAAATTACTAAATGGATAAAGTGTCAAGTTCAAAAAGGAAATCTAATCAATTTGTTACTTTAATTAATCTAATCTAATATATACAGGTCTATAAGGTTCCCTATGTAGCTCAACAATGATTTAATTGAGAATTATTTTTGGATTAATTTGAAATGTTCAAATTAATTGAGGAAAATAATTATATATGATATAATTAATTAATTAATTATATATGATATAATTAATTAATTAATTATATATGAGATATAATTAATATAATGTATTTGATACGTTATAATATAAGGTAATATGAGAGGAATTTGAATATGATTCAAATACTAATTATATGAATGAGATTCATATGATTTATATTAAATACCATAAATAAGTTGAGATGAATTAAATATTTGAATATGATTTAAATATTAATTATATGATGAGATTCATATAAGTGAATTGAATTTAAATGTGATTTATTTAAATGCCATGTATTGTTAAGAGAAAATACATCTATAGGATATATTATATTCGATACAATACGTAACTATAGATTATGTGTTATATAGGATATAACATATAGTTTATATACATATAATAAGGTTGTTATTATATGTATAATTATTAATTTAATTTTATTAGATTAATATTTATTAATTAAAGTGAGGGAGTTGCAATTTCCTTTCCCATTAAATTCTCTTAGTCATATACGTGGGTCGAGTGAGAAAACATGAGTTGGTGTTTATTCATCTTCTTCCAAAAACTCTTTGAGAGAAAGAGTTTTCTCTAGAAAAAAAAAATCTCAGAGAAGAAAAGTTTTTCTCCCCCATTTCTTCCTCTCCATCTCCCTTCCCTCTTCTAAGGATTCAATAAAAGCCCACAACTCTTGCTTGGGTATCCCATTTGGAGAAGGAGATCCGTTCGTGATTTGTTCGAGTGATTCTTGAAGAAAGTGTTCTTTAAAGGTAATAGTTTATGAAACCTTAAGTTTTCCTTTATTTATTGCATGTTATGATTTATGTAAATGCTTATCTTATTTTTGTTTTACTTTAAAACTTATATTCAACGAAAAATGAAAATTGGGTCGATCTTGGTTCCGCTCAAGAATCTCTCATCGATTAGAGTTCCTTCAATCTCAACCTCTCACTGCCCAAGAGGTGTTAGATTATAGTTGAACTATAAACTTTTTGCTCATTAGAGAATTAATGATACTTAAGAGTTAGATGTAACTGCAGGGGTAAAATGATATTTTGACCCAACTACGGTTATGAGCATCTGTGAAGGGTCATCGCTCTGCTGATTATTCATGGACACAGAAATATATCTACAATGCGAGTAGTGTAGCTATCGATCATTAGTGCAGTGATCGATAGTTAATGAATATTGATTAGTTGGATTAAAAGGGTTTAATCAATTAATCTCCTATCATTATATGGTCTATAAGGTCCCATTATTAGTTCACTAAAGATAGTAATGGAAAGTGATTTAAATTGTTCAAATCAAATGAGAGAATTTTATATTAATGAGATTAATATATATTGGTTAATTATATATATGATCTACAATCAAAATTATGTAAGAGAGATTTACTTGAATTAAATTCAAATATTAGATTCATATGCATTGGATTCATAAAGAGATGCATACATATAAATATGTGATATTTATATCTTAATTAACTTCATATTAAATATCATTTTATTGATTAATCAATGGTTAATTAATTGATTAATAAATTATGGAGATTGAAGGTTGGTATAAATATATGATATTTATGACGATCAATTAAATGTATTAAATAAGATTTAATATATGGTCGTTTAATTAATGTGCAAATTAATTAAATTAAGGTTTTTAATTAATTAGCACTAAGATACAAAGGGAAATACTTGGAGAAGGGGTTAACCCTTCTCCATGTAAAAATATCATTATAGCCCATTTAAGGTATTTTTTTGATAGCCTCAAAGCCTCTAACTTCTCTCTGAAAATTCTCTACCATTTTTCTCCTCAAAAGTTTTTGGAAACCATTATTTAAAGTTTTTTAGAATCCTAAAGTATAGCAAGGTAACTTTGTTAGTGGTGTCCTTCTTCATTGGAGAAGTTTAAGGTCGTTGATAATGGAGGAAGAAGAAAGCTAGAAAAATCAACAAAGATGAGTTTCGATTTCTTAGTTTTTTCCTCTTTTCTAGCATGTTCATAGTTTTATTTGAATGTTTATCCTACAAATGCATGTTTTATTTTACTATTTTTGTTTCCATAAAAATCAAATGTCTAAACACAAGGCATTCACATGCTTTTGCGAGAATTGATTCTTTCAGTTTGAGACATTTGATAATGATTCTTGGCACAATGCTTCCGAGGAAGCCTCTGACTGAGGTTTCAAGAGCAACTCATACACAGAATTTACAGGCTATATTCGGGTCACCAGGGCCACGACTCATACCAAAAGAGAACAACCATCTGTGACTAACGTTTCTGCTGTGCCTTTAGATGGAATCTATTTTCAAACTAAAGAGAGTGCAAGTCTGTGGAAGTATGTCGTCAAACGTAATATATCAGATGAGAAATAATTATATGATCATTCTCAATAATGTATTAAGTTTATGGAATTGAATCGAACTGCTGGTCTTGAAAGAATTGTTTTGAACTTGAAGCATTACTATTTTCAACTAGTATGTGAATTCATTGTGAATGTTCCTTCAAAATTTGCAGATTCAGCTAGTTCATATTTTCATATAACACACATTCAGTGACATGCATTTGTCTCATCCGTTGCTGTGATCAACCAATTTATTTGACATAATGTGCTTGAAAATGTGAGAGAAGGACGTCATTCTCTAAGAGATTTGGTGTTTAAGTTGACTGGGGGAGCTCATTGTACTTGGCCACAAAAGGGTCAACTGTCTACAACTAATTTGAATGTTAAATATGCCCTTCTACGTAGGATTGGAATTTATAATTGGTGTCCTTCTTCACACAAATCTGGTTTGTCCATTACTCTCGTTACCTTGATGTATCGGATTGGAATTAGAGCACAATTCAATTATGGTGTGTTTGTCATCAACCAGATTAAACGTTACATTGGGTCCACAGTTATGAAATTTCCTATTCGTTTTCCTCGCCTTATCAGTGGTATCCTATTGTCTCAAGAGCATGATCTCCTCACTACTTCAGATGTTGTTGGTCTATCTCCAAGTCTCTTATCCATTAATCCTAAAATTCTTCAGAGTCACCATGTTCCTCATCTGGACACTACCACGACACCTTATCATCTCGATGACTCAAGTCGAGCTTTAATAGTTTATTCGTTTGGTGGTCGTATTCTTCAAACGCTTTCCACTGAATCTCGCGATCTCTAGTCATTAGTGCGCCAACTCTAGGAGAGAAAGATTGAAGTGGATAGGGTTTTACTGATCGTGCGGTCTGTTTTATCTAAGGATGCGAGTGCTTCCTCTACTCAACCACAGAGTTGATGTCTTAGAGTGTTTTTTTTTTCCAACCATAAAGGGGGAGTGATGATTAGTTTTGGTTTGTGGTTTGATTGTAAGTTTTGTTCGTGGTTTGGTGGTTAGTTTCAGTTGGTTGTGTTTGAAGGTTCCATTTCTGTTCATGTTTGTGGGTTGTTCTATTTTTGCTGTGGGGACTGATATGTTTTGTCTTTTTTTGTGTTGTACCGTTGATATTGTTATTTTTTGTCAAGCCTTTCTTTCAAACATCTGTACTTATTGTTGAATGACAATTGTTTTCTTGTTATATCTAAAAAAATTATAAGCCAAAGGGAGAGTTTGTTGGAGATTTAAGTTATTTACTTTATAATTTTTCTAAGGCAGTTTCTATGCAAATGTCTCATTTGAAGCCTTAACATCTAGTTGTGACATCAGAATTTTTTCTTGCTGAATATTTTCCTTATATGGAATTATCCGAATATGATATTTAGTTTGATATGTTGCTATTTGAAACATGGCCTTTTATTCCAAATGAGGACTTATTTCCTTTATTGGATTCGTTTATTTAAAGTGACTTTTGTAGATCTTTTAGGGTTTCCTCATTCGTTTACTTGAGTAAAAAGATTTCTATACTTCAATCAAACTATTCTACTTGCTTGTTTGCTCACTATTTCACTGTGCATGCTCTTCATTCATTGAGTGCAACATTTCGAAGAGTTTCTTGATCTTAGGGTGAGCCTAAACTATTGTTGCCAAATAATGGATTCTTAGTCTTGGGTGGAGCCTAAGACTCAACTTCAGAGAAAGAGTTCTCTATCTTAGGAGAACCTAAGATTTGTCAGTGAATAGAGTTCACTGATTCTAGAGGAAGATAATCAAGTTGAGAGGAGTTTAACACACTGTTGGGTGTCGAAGTGTTAGACGCTAATATTAACATACTTATGGGGAGCCTAAGTTTAGTTGAGAGGGAGTCTCACATCTAGGGGGAGCCTAGGTGAAGTGTGAGTTAAGCTCTACGTGAGTCTCTGTAGTAGTTGGTGTATTACAGATAAGTACTACGTTGTAAACTGTTTAAATCTTTAATATTAGTGGATTATCTTTCATGGACACTCTACCCTTCAGACGTAGGTCTTTATCACTGAACTAAGTTACCAACTACTTGTTGTTGGTATTTTTGTTGTTACAGTTGTTGTCAATATTTTCTGTTTAACATTCGCTTATCGAGTGACGAGTCATCATATTGCCTTTTTCACTTTTTGTTCAATAAATATGTAAACCATAGTAAGAAATTGAGAGGAAAAATATTTAATTTAAGAAATATAAAAAATAAGGAAAAAAAATGAAATTTATCAATTTAAACTTTATATTGTCAATATTTGCAAGTAAAAGCATAAAGTACAAAAGGGCTTAAGCCCAAAATAAAAAATAAAAAATGCAGAGATTTGAGAACAGAAAGCAAAGTCGTCAAAAAAGGAAAAAAATCTAAAGAAAAGAAATTGGAATATAAAAAGCACATACGTTGAAAAGAAAATAAAAAGATGAATTAGATGTTATTTAAACATTTATTGTGGAAGTTCGCAACTTAAAAAGTTGCTCAACGTATTCACGAGATTACTCATAATCATAAGTCATATATGAATATATTTATAAGTTTCTTTACTCTTAATTTTTAATTCAAAAGCGTGGCCTCTTATGTTTTGTTCTGTCCACAATGGCTACATCGTTTTCTTTTGAAGTTAAAATAAGAGACTTGGAACATGAACCCAAGCAAACTTTAAAGTCTTTAAACCACATTTATATAATTGATTAAGATAATATAAAGTTGAAAAAAAGTACATCATTTGATATTGTGTACCACATTATACTAACCCAACTTTATTGTAAAATTTGAATAAAGCAATTAAAAAAAGTAGGCCTTGGACCGAATAATGAACCATTTTCCCCCCTCTTTGTGTTTATTGGGTGTTGCTGTAGCTCCATTATTACCCCAACTCACACTTTACTTTATTCAAAAAAAAGAAAAGAAAAAAAGAGTGGGGGTTGGGTTTATGTGGCCAATGAAAACAAAAACAGGACATGATATAAGACCATATAAAAAAGTTGAAAAGGGAAATTTTGAAAAAGGAGATTGATTTCATGTGGGGGTTGAGTCACGAGTTTCTTTTTTGGTGGGTAAATTAAATAATTAATAAATAAAATAGAAAAAGAAAATGGTGGTGGTGGTGGGATCTTAATTTAAAAGGAGAAATATTTGATGGGAGAGGAGAGAATGGTGTGTGTTTGTTTTTGTGGGTTTCTAGGCCTTTTAATGCCCAACTTGTTTGTAATTGTACCTTCATCATGGACATTATTTCATGGGGGTTTTAGTTTTATTTTGTAGCTTCAATATATAATTCAGTCTATAAAATAAAGGGGTCTACGACTCTACACTCTATAGTGTACTTGTCTTACTTCAATTTTATACTTAAAAATCTTTTCAAAAGCTTCACATTTTTTAATTAGGTTGATTAGAATGCGATAATGTGATGAAGAGTATAGGATTAACTAAAATGTTAATAAATGTAGAAAATAATATGATGTGTTAAAAAAGAAAGAGAAAAGTATATGATAATGGAGATGTGGAGATGGTTATATTCCACATGTGATCTCGAATCTGAAACACTTTTAAGTGTGTGTAAGATATGAGATAGATTTATAATATATAATCTTTTTTGTTTATTTAAAAATATAATATAATGGGTTTTTGTGTATGGGATGAGGGAATCTCATTCATCCACTCCACAAACATATAAAAACAACCTTTGAATATGTCCGACTTCACTCGTCTCTGTCAAATCTCATTTTTTTCATTTCTAACTTACACGTACAAAATTATTTTTATATATTTCTTATTATTAAAAAAATAAGTAAAATAAGTAAACTAAACAAAAGGAAGGGTGTGTATGTCTTTTTGCTCGACCATTGTTTTTCTCTCTCATTTCTTCTTTTGGTTTTTTTTTTTTTTTTTTTTTTAATTTATTTTTTTGGAGAGAGAGAGAGAGAGAGATGGAGACGATGTAAGTGGTTATATTTAAAAAGTTAGATAATTATCTAACAAATCCTCTAGAATGAAAAAATTGAGATTCAAAATAATAGGATGGTGACCTAAAAGAGATATTTGGATTGTCTGGATCATTTTAGATATTCATAAAACCATCTAAAATTTTATTGAACGATCCAGAATATATTTATTTTAAGAAAACATTTATTAAATACCAAAGGTAAAAGTGTAACTTTCCGTTCAAAGTAAGTTTTTCTAATATATATTTTATTTGTTTGTTTATTTGACCTTTTTCTGATAAACCAAATTTGACCGTTTCCTCTCTGAGAAAAAGAAAAAAGGGGGAAAAAATGTCACATAAATCAGATTCTGTATTGAGTTTATTTTTTGGTCCCCTCAATATACACTATTTTGTGTCAGGTCCAGTATTCAGGACAGTAAAAATTCCCTCTTTCTATCCTCTTCAATTATAGCTTTTTCACCCACTTTCCCAATTTTTTTTTTTTACTGCTTCCACCGACTTGGAATTTGGGCATTTTGTGGCCTAGTAAACAGTGGGGCCTTTATCCTACTACCTCCTACCGCTTTTTTTACTGTTTGGTTTCCTCCCTTTTCACATTCTGACACACGATTTGTTTATAAGAGGCAGATGCAGAGGCAGAGTCAGTGAAGTGAAATAAAAATTAGACGCATTAAATTCATTTTCCAATGCAAAATCTGACAGTGCGTCAGATGAAGGCGCATATATCGCTCTCATTTTTCTTTCTTTTTTTGCATTCTCTACGCTTTTAATTTCCCTATACCATACACTAAAGTCTAAACATTATAATAAAACTCATTATTTTCCTCTAATTACCCCCACTATCAAATCATCTCATTAATGTCCCCACCCCACCCCCATACCATACCATGTCTTTTTACTTCTTTCNGCCTTTTTTTCATCCATTCATTAATAACAACAATAATGGTAATGATGATAATTCAGTTTGGATTTTTTTTCCCCCTTCCTTTTTACATATTTCAAAGTTGGATGGCTATCCATTTTTGTGACTTTATTCATACCCCAAGAATTTTCTTTTCTTCTCTTTGCCCTTTTGACTAAAACTAAAACTTAAAATTAAAAAGAAAAAAATTGATTTATCTATCTGCTTTGAAATTGATGTCGACGTCCATGACATGCTATGCTTCCACTTCATAAATTCGTGTCACCTTTTTCAATTCAGGAAAAGAAAAAAACGGAAGGGATAAGTTTTTTATTTTTATTTCTTTATCATTAATTTGTTTTGGACGGCCATTTTATTCAAATATCAGTTTCGTAGCTATCGTCACAACAGTAATGAAAAAGAAACAACTTCGCCTCCCCCCCACCAAAAAAAAAAATAAAAGAAAGCATCTTTGTTCTTTCCACATTAATATATATATTTTTTGCGAAAATTATTGATGTCTGGGCTTGGGCCAATATACCAGTCGCTGGACTCCGCTGATGAAGCATTTCGCCTTTTCATTTGGGCTGCTTAGCCCAGGCCCAAGTTAACTTCTTCAATCCAAGCCCAACCATATCCGCTGGTTACCTTCAAAGCGATATGAAGATGAAATCGCTTCGGGCTAAAAATGATGTTGTATCATATGAGAGCTGTTTGGTCTGGAAACTTACAGAAGAATTAAGAACTCGTTCAGCAAAATAATGAGTGAAGTTAGCGACGAACAAAATATCTAGTACTAACACAATATCTTATTATTTTTTATTTTTGTTTGTTAACAACTCCAGTCTCATTATTTTAGTTGACGACCTTGGATAATTTTTGAAATTCGAGGATTTGCTAAATAAGTTTAAGATGATATTAGACATAAAATTTAAAATCATTTCTAATAAATTATTTAATTTTCAAGAGTTTGAAATTGTCAGTAATTTATTAGACACCAAATTTGAAAAAAGAATTAAGATTTGTAAAATAATTATGAAAATTCATACCAAAGAGGCACAACCGTGGAGTAGATTTGTAATTGAACCCATTTGATTTCATATTAAAATTGAATATTAAGCACATAGGTTAAAGGGTAAATTAGTAAAGTTAAATTTGTATAACAATTTTTTGTGTAAAGAGTACTAAGATGAGAAGGGCAACTTTCAAAACGCCTGCCACGACTCTGGTGTATATCAAAATGTCCCAATTTCAAACAGACTGTAAATTTGTAATCAAAGTTTTCTTCAAAGCTGAAAGGCTGACTGGTCTAACCAATAGCAGGCGTCCACGTCAAAGGAAAAAAAATAAAAAGGGATGCAGAAGAAATGGAAGATCATCTGGAAACTTCCAGAAGACGCGTTAGAATATGCAATAAAGACTCGAATGAAATTCCTTAGCGATGTGAATTTTGTTATCGTGTATCGTGAGGAACTGGGTATCCATTCCAAATTACAACCGACCTTTCTCCTCATTCCGGTTTCCCTGCAATTTCCCTTTTCACACAAAATTCATTCTATAAATTAAACGCCATGCTTTCTCATAACTTCCATTCCAATTCCATCACTTCTTCTTTGCAATTCTCAGCTTCGTCTTACGATCTCGATTATTCCCCGCGTTTCGTATCGTTATTGATTTTCCGTCATGAGCCAATATCGCCAACAAGAAATTCCCAGTAAGTAGTTCGAAACAAATTACTTGAACGCGTTTAATTTAACGACGTGGTGTTTTAATTTTGATTAATCTGTTGTTGCAGTGGGTTATCCGACGCCGCCGCCACCGTCGTATCCGGCGGGAGTGCAAGATAATGAGGGGAAGTCGGCCGGGCCTTATGTTGCAGCTCCGCCTCCGGTTGGGTATCCGGTGAGAGACGGTCCACAGTACCCTCACCAAACTAATTTCACTCCCCAAACTCAATCAAGAGGAGATGGCTTCTGGAAAGGATGGTCAGTTTCTATTTTCTTAAATTATAGTTTTGTTTAGGATGGTTCCTAAACAATATATATATATATATATACTTCGTATGATACTTCAAGTATCTCGTATAAATATATTTTTCTAAAATGAAGTTTTGTTAAATTAGTTGATTGAAGTTGTGTTAAATTGTAAATTGATGTTGAATTTGATGTTTGTGTGTGTGTTTTTGCAGCTGTGCTGCGTTGTGTTGCTGCTGGGTATTGGACTGTGTCTTTTGAGGATGCTGACTTAGCTACATCGGTGATTGTTGGATTGGTTGAGACGAGACTCATTTTTTCAGTTTTAGTTTAGTTTTGCTATATTGTATTGTTACTCTTTTATTATGTATGCCCTGCTGTCTTTTAGGCCTTTATTCTTTTGTATTTGTACTGTGTATTTTCAGTATTATTCCATTCTCATTCTTTTATTATAAATAAATTTTGTTATGTAATACTATTGCTCCCATTCTTACCTATTTTCAACCACATTTCTGTATATTTATTGTACATGTCTTGACCACAATTGATATTTAATATTTTCATACCAATTCTATAAAAATTTTCAATAATATAAACATAGCATTTACATCGAAACTTTATCTCAATAGGTGTGTATGTATCGTCAATATATATATATGTGTGTTCCAAAAACAATCGTTATTGCTATTATCAAAATTATATAATAAATAATAATAGCGATACACTATATACTGAGATTCTTATTACTAGTATCTAGTTATATTTTATATATATAGCTTTTATGGAATACTTTAAAAGAATAATAAAATTACAAACTTTTAATTAAAAATAGACTACCATGCCTGTCTTAGTAGTATTGGATTAGGGATCAAAATGATAACAAACTTAACTTTTAGGGATATATAATGGAATTTTTCCTATAATAAGTGATTGATAAATGTCGTTGGTTAACATATAATTTTTATGTTTATCATCAAATGTTAATACGATTTTACTAATTTACCATTTAAATATATATATTTGTGCAGCATTTGCCTTCGTCAAGTACATTATTGCATGAGCATTTGGAACTTTTGAAGGATGGGCTTTATATACGGACAAATTAAAAAAATATAATTTTAAAAAATATGGTTGTTTGAAAAGAATTTATAAAAATATTGTAGTTTTTGTTTTTTTTAATTCAGTATGTCGAGTTTTGAACACTTATGTTGAGTTTTGAAAGCTCAACAAAGGAAGGTGTTCAAAATTCAACAAGGGTAGGTTGAATTTTGAACACTCGACTTCTTCCTCTCTTTTTTTTCTTTTTTTTTTTCTTTTCTATTTTATTATCTTAACATTCGACTTATCTTTTTCATTTTATTATTTATTATATCAAACTTCACTTTGTTATTATTTTTAACCGCCATTTTCTTAATTTTTAAGAAATATCATACAAAACAATACCTCGTTCATGTTTCGTTTCATGATTTAAAAATATTAAAATGTAAACTAAAATATTTATATTAACATCACCATTATCTCATTTATTTAAAAAATAATTAAAAAAATTAATGTGTCTACCAGGCGAACATCGTCGATTTTGAGCTGGTTGTCGTCATCGACTTCAAACTCCTTCTGCAGGTGCTTCATAATATAAATATTCATTATGCTCTCCAGGACTGCGATCATGTCCATGCACGTACGAAGATTATGGACCATCCTTTGAATCATAATATCCTGATCCAAATGCTGACATCATCATCATCGAACTAACATAATTATTTTGGCTTTGTGTTTGCATAATAGGTGGTAATTCTTCTATATTATGGGCAACCACATCAAACTCATATTCTTTTTCTCCAACGGGTCATCTACGTATAGGAATTGGTGGAGGAACAATAGGTATATCGTACATATAATGCATCTTCTCCATATAGCTCTCGGTGTCACTACATATAGTAAGAACTTGGTTCGGATCATTTGCAACATCACAGATTCTACTGTTGTTCAATCTCTGTGAGTTATAAAACAACTACACAATATTTAAAATAAATTTAAATTAAAAATAATTAGATAATATTTATTTATATACCATATGACCCACAACTACTCTCGGACGAGTAACGTAACGCATTGTAATATTATTATACTAGTTGATGTAGTTTTGAGTGACATCCCTTGCCCGGTAGAAACCCCTGTTGCAATAAACCTTGCACGATAGTGCCATTACATTACCAAATGTGAAACTTTTTCAAACCAATTTTCAGTTCTTAAGTTGATGTCATGTAGTAGGGGTTCGAATATTACAAGGGGATGGGACATCCTGATGAAAACTGAATTGTTTTATTACCTTGTTAGGAAAATATCACTCACCAATGTGAAAACATATAAGAGGATTTATAGTCCTCCATATGTTTTTTATTGTTTGTATAGAAATTGGACAAAGTGTCCATAACAACTTTGTAAAACTCCCAAATAATCTAAAACACATAATATTATATTGAAAAATATAAAAGACAAATACAATAAAAAAATTCAATTTGGTTCCATATTAATGTACCAGGTTGAAGCACATCATGTATCTATACTGGCTGACTACATGTGTTGTTGTCCTAGACGCACAAAATTTGTCTATCCATCTAAAATTTTAAATTAATAATTTAGATTATGAATTAACTCGGTTAGTCATATAAAAATTAAATTGAATTAAAATGACATTTCTTCATTTAGAGTCTTCACATGAAGCACGTATTCAAATCGATCGTATGACTGTACTTCATATTTACTGGATCTTGCAACACATTTATTATTTTTTTCATGTACATACCCGAATTTTTACTCCACTAAGTATTATAAATATCCTTGAAACAAATTGTTAATAATATATATATATATATTATATATAAAATATATATATATAGGTGTATTTACCTTAACACTCCAAAACAGCTTTTACTTATTATCTTCTTTTTTCGAAATAATTTATGCATTTGAAGAATGTTATTCGAGCAAAAGCATTTATCGGCAATATTTGAGCTCCTTTAAGGATGCCATTTATGCACTCGGATAGATTTGTCGTCATCCACCCACATCTGAACCCTTCATCGTAGGGGTGTACAGTGGTTGGGTTGAGGGTGTTTCTTGGACAAACCGAAAATTCAGGTTGATTTGATTGGCAACCAAAATGATCCAAATAAAGTTTTCAACCCAACTCATCCCAACTTTTAAAATTCATGTTGGGTTGAGTTAGGTCGTCAGACTATAACTTTTTTTTTTTTTTTTCATGAAAATATGTAAATTTATATACATATGACTAATAACTAAAATATCATAAAATTAAAATGTTGAATACCAAATATCTATGATATTTATTGTAAACTTTAAACAGAGAAAAATATCATAACAATTTTAAAAGATAAATATTAAATATTCACAAATTAATCAATATAATTTGGCTTTATTAAACTTTCAAATTTGAAATCGACACTTGACATGATAAACATAATTTTTCATAGTGTTAAATTTATATTTTTTTTTATTGAAGTTTCTGACAATATGTCATAAGTGTAAACGATTGTGACATTTTGGTCCCGTCTAGCCATTTGCTGGATTGTTCACTACTGCGATGATGCGATATGAAATTAAACACACCTTTTTGTGTGTTACAATTTCTCTCAAGTGTTTCATGAACCATCCTCACGAGTCTGTAGACTCCTCACCTGCAACGGCGAATACAAGTGGAAGAAGATGTTCGTTTCAATAAACTAATGTAGCAATCAGTAACTTTCCTCGGTATTTGTCATACAAATGGGTACCATCTATATGAATTAGGGTTGAAAAAAATCTCAACGAGATTAAGTTTCCGTCTTGATCGGGGCAGAGAATCCCTAATTTGACCAGGGATGGAGTTCAAATTGGGGGTTAGTTCAAATTAAGGATTCTAACCGGGTCCCAGTACCCGAATAATTTTTTTTAATACACACATATATAAATAAAACGGGGATGGGTCCCTGCGAAAACCCATTTCCTTGACGGGGATGGGTGGACCTCCTGTGGGGACAGGAATGGGGAGTCCCCTCGTCCTACCCGAGCCCCGTTGCCAACCCTAATATGAATTATCAACCGACATTTATTAAAAGTTTCCATACAATGATCAAATGTCCAAAATACAAAAGTTAGGATAATATAGCCTTCAGTAGCATTTCTTGCACTTTCCAATCTACACGTGTTCCGGGATTGGTTTGCTTAACCATACAGCCACCTAAGTAACAATTTGTATGACTTGTCCCAGTCACCGAACACTTTAGCCAATGCTTTTCTTTTGCGCTCCCACACCTTATGGTAAGAAACGTGATATCCAAATTTTGATTTTATGTCGGACTGCAGTTGTGCCACTATGATAGATGATTTTTCTCTTACGACATCAAAAACTCTAGTGCAATCATTAATGAATCTAACTGCTCATGACTTTGACTCAGTTTTGAATTAAAACATTTATGTTGTTTAACATACTTAGTGATCTCAAACAAGCCATGTGATTTTTTCTTTATTGCACAAAGTCTCAATTTGTAATCTTCTTTCCACTTCTTACATCGAATTGCCCAAATCGTCAGTGTCAATTCCACAACCTCATACGGTGCGTGACATTTAATAGCAAAATATTTGACCGCGTATTGTAGCATTTATTTGTCTTGAAAAATCATCCCATTATATAATTGGGTATTGTCAACGTCCACGGGGCTACAATTGGGTCGTATTCTCGAATGCTATCTATTACATTCACATCCAAATCGTTGAATGTATATGTAGGTAACTCATGTTCACGACCATCAAAATCTAACTCTTCAAATTCATCGTCCATTTCTATTTTAAGATCTCTGTTCTGATTGTTAGCCACCATATCTTCATCATCACATGACAATGCAATTGATTTCGGATCAGGATCAATATATTAAGTTGGATCTTTAAACTGACTAAATGATGCATTCAAGTTTATATCCAACCCTATCCTACATACATTAACATATAACTGCACTAAATGTTGGGTTGTATGTCCTAAAACTCGCAATTTATAAAGTTAAACATATTCTATTATTAATAAAGATGTTATCCGACATTACTTCAATAAAGTTGTTATTAAATCTATAAACTACACTTATAAAGTCTAAATCCAATCAACTAAGATCCATGGCTATTATATGAATACTTGAACTTTATGTGGAGACATAAAAATGGATCAAGTTCGAGTAAATAGTCAAAATGATCTATAATATATGAATAAGGTTGGGTGCCTTATTCTGATAACATTATTGGATGCGACCCACTCTGAAGTTGTTACAATTTGTTGTAAGGTGCTATAAACGAAGTGATTCTGATTCATTCATATATTGACATGAAGAGTGGGGGCGTCCTATGCAATGAGTTTGCATAAGATCGGACCAAGAAATAAGTCACTCTTATTTTATAACGTTGTTTACTGTTTAAGACTGACTATTTCGCTCAAATGACTTAGGTATCTCGATCTTAATCCCGAGCTAACTATGAACTCCTATTTACTTGGGATTGTCTTTAAATTTGCATAGGTGAGGGTTAGCTCAACATTGCCAGCTCAATAAGTCTCCCATTTCAGGGGTAAGACCGAGTAGATAGTTGGGGACATAGGGTGCAATAAGAAATTCACGCCTATCCGATTTAGGGATAGGAGAAAGGTTGTTCTCTTAAGTACTGAACCCAGGTCTTGAAGGAGGGGCATCACCTTCTCATTAGCTCGAGAGGGATCCGGTTTAGTGATTGGATCACAAACCAATTGTTCATTAGAGAATCGATGGAACTTAAGGAGCAAGATGTAATATCGGGGATAAATCAACATATTGACCCAACCGTTATTACGAACAACCAGTAAATGGTCGACTTACTGATTATGGTTAAATCAAGTGGACACAAATATATTTACAATGAGAATAGTGCAACTATCGAGCTATAGTGGTGTGACTTGATAGTTAACGAATACTGATTAATTTGGTCTAAAGTTTTAGCCAATTAATCTTAAATCTTTGGAATTCACGATCTTTAGATCTATCGGGTTCCTCTACTAGTTCGTAAGACATGAACACCTTGAATTAATAAATTGAGTGAATTTGGAATGATATCAATTTGAAGTGTTCAAAATTGAAATTAGGGTTTAAATTTAAATAAGTTCAAATTAAAATTAAGGTTTGTACAATTATATTCGATATAATTAATCAATGTTTAATTTATCGAAATTAAACGAAATTGAAGAGTTCATAATATTTAAATATTAATTATATGCATATGATTCATGTTTTAATTAGGTGTGTGATTAATTTAATACTTGATATTAAATTATTAATTAATTAAATAATTATGTTTAATTAATTAAAATTAAATAAATTTCTCACTTTATTTCAAAATTGAGAATTTGAAATTTTGATTTTGATTTTAATTAATTGAAATAAAAGAGAAGAGGAAATTTAAAAAATAGAAAGTGGAAACACCCCACTTTTATGAAGTAGGAGGTGTTTTTTCTTCAATTACACACTTTGCCCAGTGAATTTCAAGTGATTAAAGTGTCAATGTTGCTGAACTTCAATGCTTGCATGTGAATTAAATATTGAACCTCTTCAATCTGTAGATGTGATCAAAGTTTTTTGCAACTGGAAAAGTTCTTGCTGCAGTGTACTTCTTCTTGACAAAAACCCACTTTCCCCCTTCACAAATTTACTCCAATTTGGAGTTTCACTACTCAAATTCAAAGTTGAGAACAGTAGAGAAGATCTCTTGATGGTTCACTGTTGAATTAGAGATGGAATCACGTGAAGAGTAACTTGGAATTGGGGGAATTCATCAAAGGTTGTTAATTGAGAAACATTCTTCTTACATTTCTGTTTAAGCATGCTTTTAGAACTCAAATTAAATGTAATTAGAGTGCTTATTGATTATGTTTGCTTCTGTTGCATGCTAGTAGATCCTATCACTAAATTCGAGAGTGGCATCGCGATTGAGAACATCAAGTTCATTACTTGTTCATTTGGAATAGGGAGTGATATACACCTTACCGATCTTGATGGTGCTAGATTAAGATGTCTATATATTATTTCTGACTGATTTGTTCTCATATTTACACCAAGTGACATCCCTACCATTTTAATAAATTGTTCAAATAAATTCACTGCTCACAATTATGCTAAAACCCCCACATGGTGGTTGATAATAATCAACCCATCAACACCATCAATCACATTACTATTTATAAACAACATAAATCCCGATCATTTGTCCACAATTTTCTACAAAAAAAAAAAAAAGAAAAGAAAACAATACATTACTAATTATTTTACTAACATCAAACTTAAACGAAAAAACAAACAATATATATATATATATATATGTATATAATATTTTAAAAAACAACTTATTTTGAACATTAAAATTGTTAAAAACTAGAACAATCGAATAAAAAACTTTTTATACTAAAAAAATTTTAAATTTTAAATTAATACTAAACTTTTTAAAACTATGTTTTCAAAGTTAATACTAAAAAAACAAGTTGTATAAAAAATATAAAAAGTCATTGAAGTGGTAACTTTTTTTCTTTTTCTTTTTTATTAAAAACAAACAAAATACCAAACTTGTTAACTAAAAACAATACTAAAATATAGAATATCATATAAATAAATGACAAATAAACAAAATTACTTCTTGATATTCAATTAAAAATGATAAAAAAATGTAGAGAAATATAATTAACATGTTTTCAGAGACAACAAAAAACAAAAAACAAAATATAATACCTAAAATCTAATGTTTTCAAAGACAACAATAAACCCTACAAACCCTTAACACTAATATTATTATATCAATATTAGTGAATTCAAGCTATTAAAAAATTGTTATTTAATTGAGACTAACATGGTAGATCTAAAATATTAACATGGTAAACTAACATTAACGTGGTAGACTAACATAAACATGATATATCTAAAATATTATTAAATTCAACATAATATAGATATATAACTAATATTAAAAAAAATAATTAACATCAATATAAGGAATAAAAATGATATATTTAGCATAAACAAATATTAAAAACAAAAAATTACTAATAATAAAAGTTAAAGTTCAACTCACGAATTTGATAGTAGTTTTTTTTTCTTCCTTCAAATGTATACCTCTTTGTTTCATGAACAACAATAGAAACTATATTAAAAAAAGAAGTAATAATATAAGAACAAAAAATAAATTTATAATTATTCTTAAACAAAATAGGAATCTAGTAGAGTGAATTAACAAGCCTATATAGTCTGTGATCAAGGGAGAAGTGTGGGGACAATTTCAAATGAAATAGAAGAAGAGAATGAATAAAACACGGGAAGTGTAAGAGAGCACGAAGAAGGCAGAGGCAAAAAAATGGAAAGAGAAAGAGCATCGGGAAGGCGAAAGGCCAAAAAAAAAGGGAAGGGAAGATAACACGAAGAAGGCAGAGAGGAGAAAAAGAAACTTTCGTTTGTGATATGAAAAAAGTGGAGTGTGGCTTAAAAGCTCATAGGCCAAGTGTTCAAAATTCGATGCCGAGCAAAGAATTTAATAGTTAGGTGGGCAACATTAAAAGCTGCCTAGATTCGGTCAAGGCATAGGAAGTTGGCACGGGGGAAGTGGCAGCATGAGAAACGACAGAGGAGATGTTGCGTGACAAGACCAGGTTGTCGATGGTTTAACTTTTGACCTATGTAGGTCGAGTTTTGAACCCTCGACAAGTAGAAAGATCGAAGGTTGAACATCCGTCTTTCTCTATATGTCGAGATTTCAACCCTCGATAAATCCTTTTCACTTTTTCTCCCTACCTCGAATCTTTAAAACTACCACAAATCCCTAAATACTTTTCAAATAACCATATTTTTCTAAATACTTTTCAAAACTACAATATTACAATAAAATATCATTTTTAAAATTTAAGCAACTTGATCAAAAAATTTGTTTGGTTGCTAGTAACAATTTAGTATGTGCTTAGGATAGTGTAGTTTTTATAATTCAAATTTATAACAATTTTAAATCACTCAAATTTAGTATGCAACATTTAGACCATATAATCTTAAATTTATAAGGGTTAATCCATAATATGTAAAAAAAGGGTAAAATGTAACCATATATATCTATTTGCGTTTAGCTTGATAGATTGCATATATAGACTAAATATATCTATAAACTACATTAACTAAATCCTGAAACGATGATAATTAGGTTAAAAATCCCTTTTATATAAACGTATTATGTGTTATATTTGTTACTTGAGCGACAAAACATCTTTACAAAATCAACTTCAAACATACGTGAAAAACTGATTTTAAGATTTATTAAAAGTAACTGTAACAAATTCAAGGTCAAGTTGCATACATTACCCATGAAGTATGGTGCTGCAACTACATCTTCAAACTTTGAATGGTAAAAATTGGATCTTCAAACTTCTACCAGTATTAAAAGTATGCTCATAAACTTACAGTAGTGGTAGAAATCGAGCATCCAATTGATAAAAGTTGAAGATTCAAATCTATATAATTGGTACAATTTCTACAATTACGGAAGTTTGATGGTCCAAATTTTTTACTCGCATAAGTTTGAGAGCTAGTTTCTACAATTACAAGTTCAAAGGAATAGTTACAACCGCTACCATATTTTAGGGATGTTTTTTGCGATTTGTCATAAATTCAAACATTTTAAAATATTGAAATTAAAATATTACTTTTAACCTAAAAGTTAAAATTTTATTTTGGTGAGATTTTTTTTCATGACACAAACTATTCAAACGGCATTTCAATTTTGGAGAAATTGTCAATCTAACTATAATTTAATTAGTATAAGGTATATACTTTCGTTCAAAAAGTTAGAAATTGGAATTATCCAACAGTTGAACTGAAAAAAAAAAAATGAAAAAGAAAAAAAGAATCGCAAGAGATCGACGGTTGAAAAGATGCGGGTGAAGCTCGTAATTTGCCGTTTACTTGGGCCTTTGTAAGTAATTGTGCAAGTACATACAGTTCATCTTCTTCACTGTTGGCGCCAGAAAAAACGAGCCACAGACGAGAATCAAAGCAACTCAACTCTGAAACAGAACCTGTCTTCTCCAACAAAGCTTCTTCCCTCTCCCACCTGAGAAAAGTGAGGTTCAGAGTTCAGAGGGATTATCTAGATTCCTAAACTACACAAATTGCTCAAAAGGGTTCTGTCTTCTTCCTCAAAAGCACTGCCACTGTGACTGTCACATTTGTTTATGCAGAAATTTTCATTTTAGCGGCAAAAAAGCAAAAGCTAAAGCAAAAGCACAAACACTGCTCGTTCTTTGCATTCCACCTTTTTTCCTCCTAATTCTTTATCAAACTCCAAAGCAATTCAATCATCCGACGCACTACACTATTCCAATTCTTTTCTTACTCGCGGAGCAATCCAAAAGCTCCTCCCCCCGTTCCTCCAATTGCCCCACCTCACACTCAAAGCATCTCTCCACTTCCTTCTTCTCTACTACATAAACATGGTCTCCCCTACTTTCTTCCGCATTTGCACAAACTTAGACTCAACCCCACTTCCTCAAACTTCGACTTACGGAGACCACGGCGGTGTTTTGTTTGGTTTAGCAAATCCATCAGCTGGAAGAATTGCTGGGTTGTTGAGGTTTGCGAAGCCAAGTTATGGCGAGTTCCAGTGGGAGCAAGAACGAGGTGGGTCCGCCTCGTTCGTTGTCTCGGCGGGTGACGCGCACGCCCACTCGGATGGTTGAGTTGCCTGAAGACAATTCCGGGATTGACAGTGAGCTCGTGCCATCGTCGCTCGCGTCCATTGCCCCCATTCTCCGTGTGGCCAACGAGATTGAGCCTCAAAATCAGAGAGTCGCCTATCTCTGTAATCACTCTAACCAACATTATTGTTTGAATGCCACTCTTATTAGGAACTGATTGCTTTTGTATACGGCATTTCCCATTGATCTTATTACATACATACTAGCAAATGGCTGAATATCCTGGCATAGCTGACTCTTTTGCTTGAATTTTCTCGATCATTCGACGTATTTTAATGATTTAATTTTTTCAGTCTTACCCTTAATATTATGATGGTGGTAGTGGACGGAAGTTGACCCTAACTTCCTCTACTGCTACTAATGCTTGCAAGAAAAAACCATTCCTCTCACTAAGAGATGTGAAAACAGGAACAACGACTAGCTAGACGAAGTTAGTGTTTTGATTTAGGACGTCTCCGAGTCATCACTAGGAAGAATGGTTACGACGAAACCATATCATGTTATACACAGTGCGGAAGTACGGAGTAGAACAACCTAGCCTCCACATTGTCAATTTAGAGACTAAAATGATGAAAACATGAACATAGAAGCACAAATCTTTTCTAGATGTAAGATGTAATTGAATGGGTTGTTCTTTAGCTTTCTTCCACCACAATAATCTGCTAGGATCATTAGCTATGGAAGTGGAGCAGTTTTTAAATGAAATCATCTTGTACATTGAAAAAGAAACTCTGGATATGACAATTTGCCACAGGTCATATTAGATGATAAAAGATTATACAGAAGTAGGTTAGTTGGGCGTTCATATGCTTACCTCGTCATATCCCACCAATGGAACCAAACCTTCAATTTTCTACTTTGATAATGCCATCTGTCATTCTCAAGGAATTTAATGTTTTTTTTTGCCCTTTTAAATCAAGGTGCAGAAGAAAGTGAAAGTGTGCATCCAAGTTAGACTAATAGTACGACCATATTGAGAGTCAGGTTAATATGATGGATCAGAATCATTGCCAAAGACTTGAGCCCGAGGACTTAGACTTTAGAAGACATTCAAAATGCCACGGGGGATTTATCACCTGTTTTTGAACCACTTGCTGGTAGCCCACTGTCTATTTATGTTGTGGCTGATCATTAGAAGACATAGTTGGACTCTCTTGAACTTTGGGCATCTGTTTTACTTATCACTTTAATATTTTTCCATAAGCAGGCTTATTCACTCTTGCTTTTGTCAATTGATCCTTTGGACACCAGGCCATTAACTTCCATCAAGGGGTTTTTAAGGATTGTATCGGTACTTACCATACAGTTATTGTCCAACTTTACAACTTACTGACTTGGGAGATCAAACGGAGCTCCATTTTAGATTCCATCAATGAGAAATGTAAAATATAACCAATATAGGGAGCAACGAAATACTGGTCTGTTGATTGATTTGAGCCTTGACATTTACATCCTCTTAGATCACCAATGGACCCAAAGTTTAAGCTGATGGGTGAAGGTAAATTTAATTATAACATCTAACACTCCCCCTCACTTGTGGGCTCGAAATATGAAGAAGAGCCAAACAAGTAGAAAAGAATATTCAAGAGGAAACAACATTGTAGGGGTTGGAACCTAGAACATCCTGAAGCAATCTGCTCTGGTACCATCTTAAATCACCGATTGACTCAAAAACTTAAGCTAATGGGTGAAGATAAATTTAATTATAATATCTAACACTCCCTCTCACTTTTGGGAATGTAAGATGATACACAATTAAATTTACCTTCACCCACTTATTTGATAGTACGAGGTTCCATCTCAAAACCAATTGGTAATGAGAGGAGTAGCTCATCTTTCTTATAAAGAGTGTGAGATCCCTTGGTTTTTTCAATGTAGGATTCTCAACATGTCTCCTCAAGATGATGCCCCTTTTGGGTTCACCATTCTTGATCAGATTTCAATTTCTTTTTATTTGACCGAATACCGATTTAGGCTTTATGAGCTCTGATACCATATTTGATAGTTTGAGGTTCCATCTCAAAACCAATTGGTAATGGGAGGAGTAGCTCATCTATCTTAGAAGGAGTGTGAGACCCCTTGATTTTTCCGATATGGAATTCTCAACATCCAAATAACATGACCTGTATTTATGCTGATGAGGCTGAATAGACCATACATTCAATTTTTTACGTGAAGCATCCAAACCATCGAGTTTGCAAGCGACTGCGTGTCAAGTGAAGTCAAGTGAATATTGACTTTGTAGACTTTAAATATGCCTCTTTGTCAGTTTTGTCCCCTTTTGCACAATACAGGAGTTACATCTAGCTAGAATATTATGATATGAGTGAAAGAGCCCGCATCTCCTGATCTAGAGAACTTCTTAGGAGTATGCTGAATGAATACCAAAAATTTTCATCTATTGACCTCCTTCTGCCGTTTAGTTTTGACATTTATCCTTCACTGATAAGTGATTACTGATATACTTGCAAAAAGTTTTCTTTGCGTAACTTGTAGTTCTGCAGATTTAGTAAAAAAAAATTACATCTGGATCTTGTATGAACTGTGCTCATGAGAGGAAATGGATGGTGCAGATGATTTATTTATTTATTGTTATTTTGTCCTACAATCGAATTTAGCTAAATCACGATTTAAAACTGTACTCCTTGTTACTTTTATTTGTAGGCCGCTTCCATGCATTTGAGAAGGCTCATAAAATGGATCCAACATCAAGTGGACGGGGTGTTAGACAATTCAAGACTTATTTGTTACACAGACTTGAAAAGGTATACCTTTTAATATCATACTGTTTCTAGATGTGGTCCTGAAGTTAGCAATTACTTAAGCTAGTAATTAAGTGGTTTACATTTACTTTTTTTAAAATAATAATAATAATAAAAAATAATAATTATTATAAAAATAATTTAAAGAATATGAAGCATATACATTTTAGTGTGGGCTGGGCGTGTGTGTCAGACAGATGTCAGACACCCCACACTTATTGGCACAATAGACTTGCTAGACACTAGTCGGGAAAATTCTGGACCAAGGGGAGGCTCTGTTGGCAAGGGCTTGAGGTCTCTTTTTCATACTGGCTTAGAGGTTCCAAGTTTGAACCTTCGAGTGAGTTTAGTGTAAAAAACCCTGAATGTCTCCCGAGTCTGAGCCTTGGGGCGGCCATTGGTCTCTTCAGGTATAGAGGAGAAAAGCTCCAACTCTTGGTCGAGCAAATTGAGAGTTTTTTTTTTTGGATACATGTGCATGTTACCATTGTCTAGCCCAATAAATAGGTATTTTTGAGACTTCACCAAATAATCATTAGATATATGACTAAATTATTCGAACTTTTATTTAGAACAAAAATAGGGATATCGAACAAAATAATAAATTTAAAATGTTATACATATGCCGAGTTTTCTTCTGGTATAAAAATAATATTAAATTTAAAATGTTATTCTCTAAAATACATGTCCTTTTCATGTCTATGTCTTAGATTTTAAGAAAATTATGTGTCCCTGTGTCATGTCTATATCTATATTTCACTCAAGTTAATTACTTAATCTACTCGTGCATTTAGAATCCCTTTTAATTTTTTAATTATTTTTATTTTATTTTTTCGTTCCTTTCTTTCTTGATGATCCCTACAAACTATCATAGACTCACACAAATTAAAATTCAGTAGAAAACATCACACCATATGTTGGTCAAAAGTTTGCTGCATAATTTTTCCTCTCCTTAGGTGAAATGTAAGCTCCTCAAGTTTCTATTTTTTGAATGATTAGAATTTTGGAACATTTAAAGATAACGGTTCACCCATATAACATTTGATTGATTCAAGACATGAATCAAAGTGATCAATGCAAATTTATATTTGTTACAGGAAGAATATGAAACAGAACCAATACTTGAAAGACATGATGTTCAAGAAATTCAGACTTTTTACCAGAAATTCTGTAAGAAAAATATTGAAGAAGGAGAATATACCAAACGACCGTGAGTTTTGTATTTCATCTTTCATATGTCATAGTTTTGGTTTGCACACTGTTTACACCGTTTGATCTCCTATGAGGCTTGCAGAGAAGAGATGGCTAAGATCTATCAGATAGCGACCGTACTATATGAAGTACTAAAGACAGTGGTACCTGCTTCAAAAATTGACGAAAAGGCACGAGTCTTCAAACTTTCTACGCAACAAATAATTCAATTCCTCTGAAAAAAACATGAAATAATTTGTTTGATTTGTTTTTGCAGACTGAGCAATATGCCAAGGAGGTTCAAAGGAAAAAAGAGCAGCATGAACATTATAACATTCTCCCCTTGTTTGCTTTGGCGGTTAAACCAGCTATCATGGAACTTCCCGAGGTTAATATCGGAAGTCTATATAATATTGTATTTTCTTAAGTTCACTACTTAATTTTTGTGCCCTATGCTTACTTTCATCAATATTATATAGATCGAAGCAGCAATTGAAGCATTACAGAAGGTGAACAATCTTCCAATGCCTAAAATTCATTCAACCAGTAATCCTGATGAAAATCCGTCAGTGCCAACAGAGAGGGTGAAACCTGTCAACGATATACTTGATTGGTTGTCCTCTATTTTTGGGTTTCAGGTATTTTGGAGGCTCTAGTTACAATGGAACTTATTTTAGGCTACTGATAGTTGTTTCTGGGGTTAGCTGGCTTTAATCTCAATATCGTAGGAGGGTGTTTAGAGTTTAAGTTTCTTATATTTTGTGGAATTGTGGATTTGAGACCCAGAAAATAATAAACACATAATAAAAAATAATTGTTAAATTTGACTCAGGACTGTTAATAAATTTTATCAACCAAATTTGACTCGGGGTCGTTTACTGCATTTTCATTTTATTTTATTTTTCCTGTTATTCGTGCCAAATAATGTTTAAAAGTTCACATGGTGGGGATTTGTCCATGATATTTGAGATTGATGTTTTTTCTTCTCTCTCTATAAAAAAGAACGATGTTTATATATATATATATATTATATATATAAATTTGTTTTTTTTTATTAGGTTCACCTTCTCAGGGTTAAAATTCTTTTAGATTTGTTACGCCCAACTTTAGTGAGTCTAGTTGTGTTACTATAAGGATAATAGTAGAAGGGAAGATAAGATCTGCTAACTTCTATCGTGTCTTCTTTGGATATGAAGAAAGGAAACGTAGCAAACCAGAGGGAACACTTAATTCTGCTTCTTGCAAATATTGATATAAGGAATAAGAATCCGCAAGTTCCTCACCAGGTAAAACATTTTGCAGATGAGATATTTGGCCCATACCTGTTGGGTTTATGATGTGATCTCAGTTTGCTATAAAATTCCATGATCTGCATCTCATTTTAATATTACTTGCTTGATGCAGCTAAAAAGTGGCACCGTACAGCAACTGAGTGAAAAAATCTTTAAGAACTATATTTCGTGGTGCAACTATCTTCGTTGCAAGCCAAATCTTGGGTATATCTTATTACCATAAATATCGTCAACATCGATTAATGTCTTGAAATTGTATCAAATTTCATTCATTTTGTTATCTGTGTTCTATATTGTTTTTTCATTAACATGCTCATAACTAATGAATGCCTTTATTAATTTATTTTAGACATTTTTGTGAACATATAAATGTCTTTATTTAAGCATGTATTTTACATTATGACTTATAATTTGTGTAAAATTCATTATGCAATTTGAACATTTGAGAGCTACTATCAAGTCATGGTTTATGTATTCTGGTTTCCTCTTGGTCATCACCCTTGTAGCTTACCTACTAAGTTAATGGTCTATTTTACCTTTTAGGTTTCCTCATGAATGTGACCGGCAACAGTTGCAGCTAATTTATATCGCACTTCATCTTCTTATCTGGGGCGAAGCTTCAAATATTCGATTCATGCCTGAATGTTTATGCTACATTTTCCACAATGTATGTGTGTCTTCTTATCACATTGTTATTCACTTACAATGTTTGATGAATTTCTTTTCATTGTTAGTTCTCAAACGCTTGGTGTCTTTGATGTCATTAAAATGTCAAATAAAAGTGCTGTATCTGTTACTAGTATTTATTAGCGCCATATTGACCTGATCATGAATAGTTTAGTACCATTGCCATAATCATCATTATTCAGAATTCCAATGAGCCTTAAAATTGAAAATTGATTTGTACCTTCAATTTTTATGAAGAGTTGTGATTAACAATCATCTTTTCCTGCAAGTTAGGTCACTAATATGTTCAAAGGGAATTACATAAAAGATGAGACAGGGTAATGGTACAGGGTGGAGGCTGGATTTAACTCCAATTATAATGTCAAGCTAATCAACAGTCGTTTGCATTGGAGTCAACAAGTGATGGGTCCATGGGCTCTAAGTAGATGCCAGCAAGTTAAGGGAATTGGAGTTGAGGGGAAGTTTCAGAAGCATGCCAAGAAACAAGGGGCAAGAGTAGAGTAAAAAAGAGGAGGGTCGAGGAACTTTCTCTAATGAGGCTTACATTCTGAATTGAAACTTAAGTCAGCAGATACACTCCATGGGGATCGGCAAATTCATTTATTTTTCTTATTGTGGGACCAAAATATAGAAGAATTCTACTCATTCTATTCATTTGAGTTCAATGTATATCGGCATACATGAAAGTCCTAACCTAATAGTAGGAAAATTTCAATAAAGGATAAAAGACTAATAAGCTCCTATATTCGCGCATGTATACTATAACAATTATATCAAAATCTTGCTGACACTGGTTCTCAATTCCTATTTTAGCTACCGTTTGTAACATCTTGAAGAATTTCATGAATTAGAATTTCAAGTTCAGGGTGAATGATAGAAGTTTACTTATATAGATCACTTATTGTGTGCACTTATTCACCCAAGAAAGGACGCTGTGTGGCAGAGCACATTTAAGGGCGAGACCAAGTTAGTTATAAGTGTAACAAATTGAAGAGAAAAGAAGCAGTTAGGTATCGGATTAAGGGAACGTTGAAGACAGAGAGAGATACACCAAGGTTGGGTGGGGAATACAAGTTGATATCTTTGATTAACTTAAAAATGATCATCTTTTGTGAACTGGTCTCCTCATCAGTAATCACATAACTGTTACTTTCTTTCGGTTTATATCATTGTTTCTAAAATTTCTTAACCATATTGTTGTTTAAGAATGCTCAATCTTATTCTTGTTTCCTCAATATGCAAGATGGCCGACGTTGTCTATGGGATTCTTTATAGCAATGTCCATCCTGTTAGCGGAGAATCATTTCAGGAGGCAGAAGCACGTGATGAGGAATCATTTTTGAGGGAAGTTGTAACTCCAATTTACCAAGTTCTTTTGATGGTAATCTCATCTTTTATTTGAGCAATTTACTTGTTCCCAAGTTTGATAAGATTTCTAAGAATTATTTACTTGGTACAAAAGGAAGCTAAGAGAAACAAAGGAGGTAAGGCAAGTCATTCTACCTGGCGGAACTATGATGATCTCAATGAGTATTTTTGGTAAGCTTCACCTAGAAGTAAATTCATATCGAGCTTTTGATAATATTTACTTGAAAATTTATTTGCGATCTAGGTCTGACCGATGTTTCAACCTTGGATGGCCTATGAACCCCAAATCAGATTTTTTTAGGCATTCAGATTCTATACAGCCTGCAAATACGGTCTCTCTCTCTCTCACACACACTCCTCTTTCTTTGTGCTAGTTGGTTTATACATTGTTCCCTTAGTGGCATACTAATCCAGCTGTGAAATGTCTTCATAAAAATTGAACGTTGTTGTCTTGCGCTTGCTTGTCTTCTGCTATGTGTCTGTTACATAATTTTAGAACATTCATGTGGATTTTCTTTGAATTTTAGAATCCTAACCAAGTAGCTGCTGGAAAGAGGAAGCCTAAAACAAATTTTGTTGAAGTCCGTACCTTTTTGCATCTTTATAGAAGCTTTGACAGAATGTGGATATTCTTTATATTGGCATACCAGGTTTTGTCAACCTTTTGGCTTTTTTTATATTACCTTTTTAATCATCTTTTTTATTTTGAATGCAATATCATATATAACTTCATATTTCAGGCTATGGTAATAATTGCCTGGAGTCCTGGTGGATCTCTTTTAGCAGTTTTTGAAGCCGATGTCTTCAAGAGTGTTTTGAGCATTTTTATTACTGCTGCTATTCTTAATTTTTTGAGAGGTATGACATCAATCCTGATTTCATTCTGTTTTGTATAATTTTTTAGAATGTGGTGCCTAAATTGCAGACTATTCTTAAGCTTTCTTTTTGTAATTGTCAAGTTTTATCTTAGGTGATTATTTTAAGTTTTATGGCAATTTTCATATTGATGTATGCTTTATCTGCAGCTACTCTGGATATAATTTTAAGTTGGATTGCATGGAGGAGCTTGAAATTTACCCAAATACTACGTTATCTACTAAAGTTTATAGTGGCAGCAGCGTGGGTTGTGGTTTTGCCTATTGCTTATTTTAATACCGTGCAAAATCCCACTGGACTTGTGAAGTTTTTCAGTAGTTGGGCTGCGGACTGGCAGAACCAGTCATTTTATAATTATGCTGTTGCGGTATATTTGATACCAAATATATTGTCCTGCTTACTGTTTTTGCTTCCACCTTTGAGAAAGAAGATGGAGCGTTCAAATTGGCGAATTATCACATTGCTAATGTGGTGGGCTCAGGTCAGTATGTTTAACATTCATTACTTCCAATTGAATTCTTTGTTTGCTGGTTGTTTAGATGCTCTATATCTAGAGTCTGGCTGTTGTTTTAGTTTTCATCTCAATTGTCGGTCTAGTTCTCTTTATTCTCGTCTGATGTTTGGTTTGGCCTACTGCAGCCTAAACTTTATGTAGGAAGAGGCATGCATGAAGACATGTTCTCATTGCTGAAGTAAGCATACCTTTATGTATTTATTCCTTTGCTTCCAATTTCTCACAAGGAGTAGAGGGAAGTTCCATTGCAGTGGTTTTATTTGAAATTGCTTGTTTGTCTACATAGGATCTTATGCTACAGAGCTTTTTGGTTACGGGAGTGTTCTGTTTTGCTATCTTTTCCCCTTTCCATTATCTTTTTTGTTGACAAAATTTTCTTGGGTTCAGGTATTCACTGTTTTGGATTCTGCTGCTAATCAGTAAACTAGCATTCAGCTACTATGTGGAGGTGATTTTTCTTATCAATCGATAATTTGATTGTAGTATCTTATAGAGATCACAAATTCTATTAATCTATGTTCATTGATAATCTTTTGCTTCCGTATTTAAATGGGAATACTAGTAAAATACCTGTAATTTTTATTCGTTTTGTGAAATAAATTGAAAAAGAGAGAACCTTTTGGAGCCCTCTCTCTCTCTCTCACACACACACACACACACATTTTAAATTTATTTATTACAGAAAATTATAAAATGAAACTAAATGGTCAATATATTACTCAACCGCTGTGGGTTGGCCTGATGTAATGGTCTATGAGGGTCAATGCAAATAATAAACTACTTAGAGGGAATGAGTTTTGGTCATGGTGGCGGCCTGTTTAGGATTTAACATTCTATGAGGCTTTTTGGCAACCAAATGTAGTAGAATCAGATAGTTATCCTATGAGATTAGTTGAGGTATGTCCGATGGCCACCCACTTAGGATTTAACATCCTATGAGTTTTTTTGGCAACAAAATATCGTAGGATCAAGCACTTGTCCCATGAGATTAGTTAAGATACATTCAAGTTGGCTAAAAATATACATACATACATACTGCCATTAACTTTGTTTCTAGCTCATGGGGTATCTTCTTACTCTTCTAAGTAAATTTTTACTCATGTTGGATAAATCCTTTTAATAGATCTGGATCCCTGACTGGTTTAATTATAAATTGAAAGAAAGAATTCTTCACATTCACCACAAGCATTTGGGATGGGGCTCAGAAAAAGAAAAAGTTAACCGTTCGTGTTTGTCATTCATGTGTATCTCAAAATTAACTAATCTTTGGATGCAGTATGGTATTTTTCTATTGTTTAAGTTTAATTTTACTTTGCAGTCAAAGCATAATGTAATTGTGAAATATCTATCTCGTATAGATTCGGGGGATGGATTGTTTACTAGAAGTTATCAAAGTGGAACAATTAAGATTGAATTGTAACAATGTTTCTCCAAGTAATCAAAGAAGGATGTGAACTAATATTAATCTTTTAAAGTATTCATATTGTTAGATAGTATGGGGTCCCATCTCAAAACCAATTGGTAATGAGAGGAGTAACCCATCTATCCTATAAAGAGTATGAGTCCCCTTGGTTTTTCCAATGTGGGATTCTCAACATGCCCCCTCAAGATGGTGCCTCTTTTGGGTTCACCAATCTTGATCGGATCACAATTTCTTCTTATTGGATCGACATCACCTGTTTGGGCTTTATGGGCTCTGATACCATGTCAAAAATAAAAGAGTAGGGAAGAGAATAACAACACAGTTACGTGGAAACCCTAGTACAGGGAGAAAAACCACGATAGACACTGATTTTTATTATTAATTCTGATACACAAAGTACAAGAGAATAGGCCAAATAAATAGACTAGTGGGAAGCCCTAGGGTACACATAATTACTAAAATGCCCCTAGGGTTACAAGCTGCTTTTTCGACAGATATAATTAAATTTACCACTATAACCCATAAGCTCAATGGGGATTTAACATGGTGTAAAAGCAGGTCCTTTAATCAAATCATTGTAATATCATTTTGATCACCAATTAATATTTATCTTTACTTGTTGGGTCTTCTACAATTTTTCAAGCTCAAAAGTGAGAGAGTGTGTTAAAGTATTGATATAATTAAATTTATGATAGCCCATCGAATTAAGCTTTTGGGTCAATCAGTGATTTAATAGTCTTTACCTCTTGATGTTCAGTTGAACTGGATACTGAACTGCTTTAATTTGATGCAATAAATGCAGGAACTAAACATGACATAACTAAATTTCCTCATTGTCTATACCGTGGAATTATTTTGACCATGTTTAGTGGAGTAATTTATATCTTTCTGAATCTTATGTTTATTATTTGCATTTGAATAGATATATCCACTCATTGGTCCTACAAAGTTGATTATGACAATGCATATTGATAATTATCAATGGCACGAGTTCTTTCCGCATGGTAACATTATTATCCTAAAAATATTAAACTTCGTGATGAGATGCTATCGCTATCACTGATGGTTATTTTGGAATAATGACAGTGTCATATAATGTTGGGGTTATTATAGCAATATGGGCTCCCATTGTCCTGGTAAGTGAACTAGAATTTCATGAATGTACAATGGACGACATTTAAGATACTTGTTCTGCTATTGCTACACAACATATGACATATTGTACTAATGTTTTTTTTTTCTTCTTATTGTTACATGTAGGTTTATTTTATGGATGCACAAATTTGGTATGCAATATTTTCAACCATTTTTGGGGGCATTCATGGAGCCTTCAGCCATCTGGGTGAGGTTAGTGCCGAGTATCTTTCTAACAAGTGAAAATTATACTATTGCCAACAGTTAAAGAAAATCTAGTAAATAAATACATTTTTCTGTTTTGGGAGGCAGTATAATAAAATTGAACTTTCCTTTTACAGTTAATCGATTGTTGAATTGTTATTGTTATTATTGTTTTAAAAAAAAATTGACTGTTGAATTTAGAACTGGGTGAATGGAATTTTTTTGATGATATTTTTTCTAACCATGGTATTTTCTAGATAAGGACACTTGGCATGTTGCGATCCAGGTTTGAGGCCATTCCTTCAGCCTTTAGTGAACGACTGGTTCCATCATCAGATAGGGATTCCAAGGGAAAGAACCTGGTACTTTTAGTTTCTAAGTCATTTATATATCCCCTTGATCATAAACTTTAGATACAACAACATATTATTCTCTTCACACTAAATACGGAAGTGCATACCAAATTACAAAAATGAATATATTTGTTGTTTTTAACTAATGAAAATAACATGGCTTGGAGGTCGGATAGTCAATCAAATAATGTGAAATTTCAAAATGTCTTATTTCAGAATAATTTCACTTGTTTAGTGCGTTCCAATACTATCCAAAGAGGCAGAACTTTCAATTTATAACTGACGACTTCTAGCCATTAGTTTAATTATTCATTTTGTTGTACCAAATGTGTGCTCTTTCATCACAGGATGAATCACTAGTAAGGAAGAATATTACCAACTTCTCTCATGTCTGGAATGAATTCATACTAACTATGCGGCAAGAGGACCTGATCAGTAATAGGTCATCACCACAATTAAGTTCAATTGATATACAAATTGGAAATTCCCAACATTTTCTTCTGACTGAAACTTTCGTGCAGGGATAGAGATTTGCTACTTGTTCCATATTCTTCAAGTGATGTCTCCGTAGTCCAATGGCCTCCTTTCTTGCTTGCTAGTAAGGTATAAAAGATCCTTGAAGACTTGTAAGATAGCTGAAAAGCATGATTTGCATATTTGCTGTTTTTCAGTTAAAGAAAATTGGTTCGATGACGAGCTTTACTTTTTTTCTCCAATGATGCTAGATTCCAATAGCATTGGATATGGCAAAAGACTTTAAAGGAAAGGAGGATGTTGACTTATTCAGGAAGATTAAAAGTGATGATTATATGTATTCTGCAGTAATAGAATGCTATGAGACACTCAGGGATATAGTAACTGAACTTCTGAAGGATGAAGAAGACAAGAAGTAAGGAGATCATAATATCAACGCTTTATTTTTATATAGTCTTGATACCACCTTTCCTGCTAACAACTTTTATTTGATGTAAAATACTCCTCCCCTCCTATCAATTTTGAGGATAAATTGATATTTTTATCTCTCATAATACAGGATTGTGCGGGATATTTGTCATGAAGTAGAAAATAGCATACAGGAGCAAAAATTCTTAAGCAATTTCAAGATGAGTGGTCTTCCTTCACTCAGTGAGAAACTGGAGAAATTTTTAAAACTTTTGGTGGTAAGTGTCTTGTATTAAAAACAATGTTAGCAACGATGATGGTACCTTTGATAGACCGGTGGCATGGTTTTGATTAACTGTGTTTACATTTAATCAAGTGTTTGTTTTGACAGCGTGATGATGAAAATGAAGTTGGTGGGTCCCAGATAATCAATGTTCTCCAGGACATCTTTGAGATTATCACGCAGGATGTTATGGTTAATGGCTCTCAGTAAGTCTTTTGAAGTATAAGTATATGTACACATTAAACCACTGTATTCCATGAAGCTTGTTTGATATTCTTGTATGTATATAACCATTTATTTCCAATGCAAGAATTCTTGGAGCAGATGAAAACCCTAATGATAACTCTGATGGGAAGAAGGGGCAGAGGTTTGAGAATATTAACATAGAACTTACATCCACCAAAACATGGATAGAAAAGGTTTTCTTAGCTATCATTAAGCTTTTTGATGTTAATTTCTTTGGATATCATTTAAAAATGAGGGTTTATTCTACATTGCTTTTGTTAACAGGTTGTTAGGCTTTCTTTGCTTTTAACTGTCAAGGAGTCTGCAATTAATGTGCCTCAAAACTTGGATGCCCGTCGGCGTATCACATTCTTTGCGAATTCCTTATTTATGACCATGCCTAAAGCTCCTAAAGTCCGTGACATGCTATCTTTTAGGTCTGTCATTTTAGATTTGTCTTTCACGTTTCAATCTCCATTTTGATGACTAGTTTTTTCGTCTTATGAAAAAGGGATATTTTCTAATGTGTGCTAAATTTAGTAGCTATGTTCCTTTGGCAATTGATGATATTCATTTTATTTGGAGGTTTTTGTTTATTTTTCTAAATCTTCTTATGGTGGTAGTTGTTTCTGTATTTATTTTTAGTTTTAAAATAAGGTCACAAGGAAAAGGAGAGGACTTAATCACTTTCTGAAGTCATTTTTTTTTCCTCAATGCAATTTTTCTTTGCTATTAAAGAAAAGTTTTGTTGTGGCACAAAAAGTTGAAGTACTTCCTGGAGCAAAACGGTGGTTTGCGCCTTCATAAAAGATTTATTTTATTTTATTTTTAAAAAATTCTTCTTCTTCTTCTTATTATTTTTAGTGGCCTCTCTCTCACTCCTTGATCACTATCTCAACCATTTCATACTCTTGATCATAAACATGAATTTAGTCATTTGAGCATTTTACTTATTGTTGTCTATTGAGTTGAAGTTATATTATTGTTTTTCTATTTCACATCCTGCTTTGATAACTTCTTCTTCTTCTTCTTTTTTTTTTTTTCCTGATTTATGATTAGTGTTTTAACTCCTTATTACAAAGAAGATGTCCTTTATTCCGATGAGGAACTTAAGAAGGAAAATGAGGATGGAATATCCATTTTGTTCTATCTCCAAAAGATATATCCTGGTGAGCTTTATCTTCCTGCCTTTTTTACATTTAATGCCATGGACGGCAACTTACACTTGCATCGACTGTATACTAGATGAATGGACCAACTTTCTGGAGCGAATTAGAGAACTAAAACTTGAAAAAAATGATAAGGACAAGACGGAGTTACGCCAGTGGGTATCCTACAGAGGGCAGACATTATCAAGAACAGGTTGAAAGAAATCGCCTCCCCCCCTTCTCTGTGTTAGAATTTATGGATACTAACCTTAACACTTGATACGTCTATAAATCTTGATGGTTTATCAGTACGAGGTATGATGTACTACCGTGATGCGCTTCAGCTTCAATTCTTTCTGGAATGTGCTGGGGAGAATAGTATGTTTTTTAATTTTGTTTTGCTATTATCACGAGAATCAGAATCTATGCTCAATTTTCTTCCCAAACTGAGTAATTGTTATACTTAATATCTGGAGTGTCCTTCCTTATTTACTTGGCAGCTGGTGGTTATCGAAACATGGACTTGAATGAAAAGGAGAGGAAAGCATTCTTTGATCGTGCACAAGCTCTTGTTGATCTAAAGTTCACCTATGTTGTCTCATGCCAAATCTATGGTGCCCAGAAGAAGTCTGATGATTCTCGTGACCGAAGTTGCTACAATAATATTCTCAATCTGATGTTAACGTGAGTCAGATGTTAGCCGTTGCTAGCCTTTACAATTTAAAAAAGGCACCTAAAAGATCACTGTTTTTATTAAGGATATAAATAAAATAAATAAACATTGTGCAGGTATCCATCACTACGTGTTGCTTACATAGATGAAAGAGAGGAGACAGTGAATGGGAAGCCCCAGAAGTTTTATTACTCAGTTCTCGTGAAGGGAGGTGATAAATTAGATGAGGTATAGGAGAGTAGCTTCTAAATTTTATACTTACCCACAGTTATATTAGGAGTTGCAACCTCTTGCTGGTTACTTCCAATTATGCATGCAGTGTGCCACAATGATTTTAAAATTGTGTTTAGGATTCTGTGATAGTTCTGAGCAAGAAGTTATTCCTATTTAAGATAATTATTAAAAAGAAAGAAATGCTTGGAGCTTTAGGATTTATTTGACCACATAAATTTTCTACTTCGAAGAATTCATAATGATAATCATGGTCATTCTTCAACCTTTATCTGTAGCCAAGTGGTAACATAGATACCTTGGTTATGTTCCTCATTGAAGAGTAGCAGCTGGAGCTAGGAGTTAACTTTTTACTGGACTTTCCATAGAAGTTGCAGTTCTAATTGCTTGTTATGTCTTTAGGAAATCTATCGAATCAAGCTTCCAGGTCCTCCAACAGCAATTGGTGAAGGAAAACCCGAGAATCAAAATCATGCCATTATTTTCACTCGTGGACAAGCTCTGCAGACCATAGACATGAACCAGGTGATTTACCTTTCCATCGTCAGTTGAAGATAGTGTAGCATGACACCTTTTTACTGTTTCCAATTCATTGGATGATTATTATTGCAAAAAGTTGACAGTTTGCAACTTTACAAATCACGCTTATATTTCTCACAGGACAACTATTTTGAAGAAGCTTTCAAAATGAGAAATGTTTTGGAAGAGCTCCAGAAACACCGTCATGCAGATCGAAAACCCACAATATTGGGTTTGAGGGAGCATATCTTTACTGGAAGGTCAGTTAGGTTGAATCTAGTAACTGGCATACGACAATGTAACTAGTCAGTTTTCAATATAGGCATTTTCTTTGACTTTATGACATCTGATGTTTGACAATGTTTTATGCTTGTTTCTCCACTTATCTTTTACAGTGTTTCGTCTCTTGCTTGGTTCATGTCCAATCAGGAGACTAGTTTTGTAACCATTGGCCAACGAATTTTGGCAAATCCTCTGAGGTAAATCATTGACTTATCTTTATATAATTTCAATGTATGTATTAATACTTACAAATATATGACATCGACTTCCTGCATATAGTTCGCTTTTAGATTTTAACATTAAGCCTACCTATTAATATTTTAACTTCTTGTTTTATGGGCATTCTGTGGGTCTATATACCTTGGTGCTTTCCGATTTTCTATTTCCCCTTTCAACACTTGTCATCTTGAAAATTTGAAAAATGCTGCACACTGGTTTGGATGCTACTGAGAATTTGGGAAGGTGTAAACCGTTTTTGGTCTAAGAGATACCTGCATGAGATCATGAACAGATGACATGGAGATTGGTAATGGAAAGTAAGCTAATTCTAAGGACTATTTCCGGGGATTAATTTATGGGTTGCTTTATTTCGTCCATTCACTTTTGATCTTTTCTTCTACTTTATAGTGTGTATTATATTGCTATCACTATCACTTTTCTTCACATTTTCTTAGGTTTAGTACTAGCTGGTAATACTACTGCCTTGCACAACTTTATACCTTATCGTTGTATGACTGACAATAAAAATTAATCCTCTCTTTCAATTATTATTATTATTATTATTTTGTAATATCAAAGTTAAGCACTCGTTATCAATAATAAACTATATCATGGATATCATCTCCAATAACTAAAAACTGAAAAAGACCCAAATCAATTTTATCCATGTTTCTATCCTAGGCAATTACAATTGTGTTTTGTGATAATGTAAAATTGACAACATTTTTCACTTCTCCAGAAGTTATAAACCCACATTTTTCATGCTACTATTTACAATATGTATTTTGATTTTCAAAAACTGTTCTTATTTGATTTGAATTTTAAATTGGTCTGATTTATTGGAATGTTTATATCATGGATCAGTTTCACAAGCTCACATGTCATTTTCACAGGGTACGTTTCCATTATGGTCATCCTGATATATTTGACAGAATCTTCCACATAACTAGGGGTGGCATCAGTAAAGCTTCTAGAGTTGTTAACCTAAGCGAGGATATATTTGCTGGTATTTCTTATTTCAATTGAAGGTGATATGCCGATAGATTCCACCTGTCCATTAATTGTGCTAATCTTAACAGGATATAATTCAACTCTTCGTGGGGGGTTTGTCACACATCATGAGTACATCCAAGTAGGCAAGGGGCGAGATGTGGGCATGAATCAAATATCACTTTTTGAGGCAAAGGTTGCAAATGGGAATGGAGAGCAGACACTTAGTCGTGATGTTTATAGGCTTGGACGTCGTTTTGACTTCTATAGAATGATGTCCTTCTACTTCACAACTGTTGGATTCTACTTCAGTAGTATGGTATTATTTCCATAAGCCAGATTTGTTTAAGTAGTATTAAGACATAATTTATTTATGGCTTTGCCTTATCCTTGAGTAACTGCTCAAAATTTTCCTCTGAAGATCAACATGTGGGCTCCTTGTTTCAAATAAGTTAAATATTTACTCAGTTACGTGTTTGTGTGCTTGGATTTCTAACTAATTCCTCTTCTTATTTAGTAGATAGAAAGATGTAATTGCTTCTACTAACTGTGCTATATATGTAATTATTAAGAGATTGTGTACATATTCATATTTTTCTGGCAAATATTCAATATTTTTTTACTCAAAAAAATTGTTAATGCATATGTTTTTTTCTATAGTCATATTTATGTTGTACAGGTATTTGGCTTCAAATTGCATGAATATGATTTTTAGTTGGCTATTTCCAACTTTACTGAATTTGGATAGTTGATAGGCTATATTAAGATATCCTGGTAGGCTTGAACTTTGTGGATTATGAGAAGCAGGGTCTTTATCATAGCGAGATCTAAGACCAATGAAGACCAATTAGTGAGCAGAAACCTCCTTCCAAATTTGAGGAGTTATACAGTAGATCATTATTCTTTGAAAATTCACGAATGGTGCTTTCTATTGCCTGTGTGTTTGTCATAAAAGCAAGGATCATTCTAAGCTTTTGAATTATACATCTCGCAGGTGACTGTGCTGACTGTGTATGTATTTTTATATGGACGTCTATACATGGTTATGAGTGGCGTTGAAAGGGAGATTCTTGATAGCCCTTCCATACATCAGACTAAGGCTCTTGAAGAGGCTTTGGCTACCCAGTCTGTGTTTCAACTAGGCTTGTTGCTAGTACTACCAATGGTTATGGAAATTGGCCTTGAAAAAGGATTTCGTACTGCACTTGGTGATTTTGTTATCATGCAGCTGCAACTAACTTCTGTTTTTTTCACATTCCAGCTTGGAACTAAAGCACACTTTTATGGTCGAACAATCTTGCATGGAGGTTCTAAATATCGAGCTACTGGTCGTGGCTTTGTTGTTTTTCATGCAAAATTTGCTGATAATTATAGGCAATACTCACGAAGTCACTTTGTCAAAGGCTTGGAACTGTTTATTCTGCTGCTTGTTTATCAAATCTACGGAAATTCATATCGCAGTTCAAAACTTTATTTGTTCATCACTTTCTCGATGTGGTTTCTGGTTGCATCCTGGTTGTTTGCTCCCTTTGTGTTCAATCCATCTGGATTTGACTGGCAAAAGACGGTTGATGACTGGACAGATTGGAAAAGGTGGATGGGAAATCGTGGTGGAATAGGGATCTCCCATGACAAAAGTTGGGAATCTTGGTGGGATGGAGAACAGGAACACCTGAAAAGTACAACATTAAGGGGAAGAGTGCTAGAGATAATACTTTCTTTACGGTTCCTCATATACCAATATGGAATTGTTTACCACCTTGATATATCTCATAACATTAAGAGCTTCTGGGTAGGGATTTTTTCTATTATCACAAAGATATTCTCTTAATTGTCCTATTGGTATTTCTCTGGATATGTTGCCAATATCTCACGCTGCTTTTGCTTCAATGTCTTTCCAGGTTTATGGACTTTCTTGGGTAGTCATGTTAATTGCTCTTGTTGTCTTAAAGGTATACCCCTACATAAGGATCTCACATTATTTTTCTTACCTTGAAGGCTGATTTGCTTGAACATTTTTACTATTTTAGATTGGTTAATTTTCCCATTCGATGAAACTGTATTTTGCATATGTTCTTAGTAGATTACTAATCTTGTTGGCTGATGCTTATGTTACATGTGGCTACCAGTTGGTATCAATGGGCAGACGAAAATTCGGTACCGACTTCCAGCTTATGTTCAGAATTCTGAAAGCTCTTCTCTTCCTCGGTTTCATGTCAGTCATGACTGTCTTGTTTGTAGTATGGGGCCTCACAGTATCAGATCTATTTGCAGCTATTCTTGCGTTCTTGCCTACTGGATGGGCCATCCTTCTGGTAAGTTTTGCAATTATGCTCTCATGTGATTCCCATTTTATTTGAAATAAAATAGATCTATCGGCCTTTTAGTCTCCGAGTTTCGCGTTTAGTTGCACTTGGGTCTCTGAGTTTCCAAACCTTAGGGATCAAAAGTGTATATTCTTTTTCCTTTTTTATAATTATAATGGAGACAAAATGAAATTCAATCTATAGTAAATATAAGTTGTCTATCTAATGCACTTTAGGTCAGTTACACGTCAGAAAAGTGTCAAATCTACTAACAAAAAAAATACTTCCTAGCTTCCTACACGCAATCTGCCTCCTCTTTCCTTGTGTTGTTAGGGTTATCCCTCTCATTTTCCCCTTCAAGAAATTGTTAGGAATGCAATTAGGAACATTATAAGGATGAACTAGGCATTTGGAGTGGGATTTAGGGCTTGGAAAAGATCTCAAGGAGGGTACAAGTATCTCAAATTACTTATTTCTGCTGTAATTTCTTCTTGATATTGGAATATATTACTTTCCTATATTTTATGTTTGTATACCAAACAGAAATCTACTAACAAAATCTACTACCAGGTTTATCATTTGTCTGATTCTATTCGCCTTCACAAAAAGACCATGGCCTACCCTTCTCCTACACTTTTCTCTCTAGTCCTTCCTCCCATACAGCTTTTTCTTAACCCTTCCACCCTTCTTTTCACATAACTGAATACGAGACCTAACATTTCTATCACAACGAAATTTGACATTTCTTGTAAAATCATGTGTTATGTATAGTAAATTTATCAATCCTCTAAAGGTAGCACGTTCAATATAAAAACAAAGTTATTTTTCACAATAGCTTCTAGTATCTCCCAAAATTTATCCGGAAGGTCAGCACTCTCATTCAAATAATATTCTACATAACAAGTCACTTAGAAAGTTGTTCTTAGAAGAAATTTTGAGAATGGTAGAAAATTATTGTTGGGAAATAAACCTCTGTCATTCTCTTTCAAATATATGATATTGTCCATTTTTAGTATAACCTATACGAATTTACTTTTAATTTCACTTGAAAGACCTTGTATTAATGAAAATGTTGTTCTAATATACCATGGCTCTGTCATTCTTCTAACCATTATGGGACCTCTCTTTGCAGAACCATTATTTTCTAATCAGCTTTTAATATCCCAGTTTTCAAGGACATGGTATCTGTTCTCATACAAGCAATCTTCTACTTATCATCCGACTGTTTTCCGATCTCTTAATAAGTACTTTATAAGGTCTTCTACATATGTCCCATAAACATATAGCTACTTTGCCACTTCAATAGCTTGATTTTGCATGTGAAAGGCCAAATACTTGGAACTGTGAATTCAGATTCAAGGATGTGTACTTGTTACCATTTGCTTTTCCTCGGCCTTTTCAATCTACCTAAAGATCATCACAGTTCACTAAACTCTCTGTTATTCTGGCTGTTCTCCTTGACATAAATAAAGCTTGGACATTGTTTGTTTAGCACAGCTTTCTTTCAATAAATTACATGTAAAAGATGTAGTAGTATTGATTCATCTCTCTCTTCTTTTTCCAAAGATTGGGCAGGCTTGCAGACCAATGATGAAGGGCATAGGATTCTGGGAATCAATAAAAGAGCTTGCAAGAGGGTATGAATACATCATGGGTCTCGTCATTTTCATGCCCATAGCCATTTTGTCTTGGTTCCCATTTGTATCAGAGTTCCAAACACGTTTGCTCTTCAATCAAGCATTCAGTAGAGGTCTACAGATTTCAATGATTCTCGCTGGAAGAAAAGAAACGCCATCTACTTGAACTATCTCTCTTCTCACAACTGTCCATTTACATCTCTTCAATCAGCGCCTTGGTGTATCTTGTAGGCCTTTTTTCCTCAATACATAGTTACAGTTATAAATAGAATTCTGAGAGATCAGAAAGTGATCATTGTAACAGTTTTCCATTTTCCCTAGGTATTGATAAAATGATTCCTGTAGTTTGGGATTACCAAATTTTTGGAATTCGGTGGTGTTTTCCCCAACTTTTTGTTTTGCTAAAGATTGCATATTCTATGTCTATTCTTTAATCCATAGGAACTAGAAGAAGAAAGAAAAAAAAAAGAAAAGACATGATGATTAGCCCCAAGAAATGAAACCCAATGATTCTGATATAGCTGTGTTTCTCCATGGATCATATTTTATTTTATCCACTAAAATTGCCCGACTGAAACTAGATTACATGAAGCTATGGAGTTTTCATTTTCTCCTGTTGATGGAATTGCAGCAAATGTAAACTTACTATTGTCCTTGCAATATTTTCCGTTGTTTAGCAAAATTTTAAAAAACAAAAACTAAGTTTTTATTTTTTTTCCTTTCTTTTTTCAAAATTTCGCTAGGACTTTCACAAAAATAAGTAGAAAACAAATAAGAAGATTTCTAATTAAAATTTAGTAGTGTTTATATGCTAAATTTTCAAAAATTAAAGACCAAAGGCAATATATATATATATTTTTTTTGAGAAGATCAAAGATAAAATTGTTATCAAGTAAGGCTTTAATTTTTTTTTTTTTTAAAATTTTAAAACTAAGCTTATAGTTGCTATTTTAATGTATGAGTTTCTTTGTTTAATTACAAACTTTCTAATGATATTTATAAAATCTAACTCAAGTTTGAAAACAAAAAAAATGTACTTTTCTTTTTCTTTTTTAATTTATAGAATTTAACCGAGGATTTAAACATCTCAGAGTAAAAATCATATTAAGAATTTGTGAGCATAAATTTCAAAAATAGAAAAGCAAAAAAAAAAAAAAAAAATTTATCAAAGGCGTCCAAATGCTTATTAAATAGAATCTAAACAATCAAGTTCGCGGAATTTTGAAAAATATGTTTGTTTCATCCACAACACATTAGGGTATCAAATCATTGATCTTTGAAAATATGAGGTTATAATTTATGACTTATCTATATTAACTATTTTTTTTATTCTTGACCATAGATAAGGCGGAAGAATCGAGACATTAAAGCTCATGATAAAATACTATCTCAGTTGACTTATACTTATGTGACATTTGACTATTTTCTAAGTTGACTTATTAAACTAGGTTTAAAAGGTGTATTTGTTTTAGTTGCTACAGTAACAAAGTAATCGTAATTTTCATATTATTTTCTTTTTAATTAATTCGTTTGAAAAACATCAATCAATTTTTTTAAAATTAAATTTGGGAAATTGTATTTGGATAAATGTCTAAAAGTACTTGTAGTAATGACCTCGAGGTCCGAGGTTTGATTCTCCCATCCGAACTTTAAATACAATATTTTTGCAGCAGGAAAAAAAGAAAGAAAAAAAACGTCCCAAGTCCAAAAAGAAAATGTGCGACCGAGATTAAGCCGTCCTACTTGTATGTACTGTTGCCAAACCTTGGACGGAGGAGCGGCGGTTGCAGAATCAATTTACCATTACGACTGTTCTCCCGACGGCGATACCAGCCGTGGCTTGGGTTAGGGTTACTGCTTCGTCCCGCCTGCCACTTCTCTTCCTAACGCCATCGCCCAATACTTCCCTCTGCCTCTTTACTGGTCACTGCTTAGTGCCCTACAAGGTATATTAGTGGTCTGATGTTGGATTGGTTCCGCATAAGAATGTAGTTGAACCAAATAGTTTGGCAATCAGATGTTTTCGAAGTTGCGGACGGATATTATGGCTTTATCTTTGTTATCAATTTCGGCATAATTTACATTTTTGCTTTCTGAGTTGTTACGTGTTGTTTTGAAATTGGAGAAATTTTAATTTGTCTCTCTGTTAGGTAGTCGATGCCTTCGATTATTGGGCCAATCTATGGCCACTATGAAATAGTTCCTTCTATTTCGTTTCTTTGTTACACTTACCATATTACACTTACCATATAAAGAGCGAGTGCGTTTTGGATTAACAGGAAACATGATATGTTTGCCTTTTCATCACCTGCGTCAGATGCTATTTTTCCATACGAAAAATGGTCAATGGGTTACAGCAAAGCCTTCCAATGGGTATAGATCAGAGGAATAATACCATTGCAAAAAATCTGTATGCATCAGATAATCTATTGAACGTTAAATAAATCAGTGACAAACTTAGTATTTGATGGTCACTAATCTTTTTTTTTCTTTGACATCGTTTTGTTATCCATCGTATCTGAAATAAAAATAGAAATCTTTGTAGCTTATACTTATTTGTTCATAGCTATACTTCTTGAGAGGTTTAGTTCACAATCCATCTGCCCTTTTCTTCCAACTGAAGTTCGCATTTGTTGAGAGTTGGTGTTCTCCTTTGTTCAACAGTTTACTTAGACTTGAGAGGTGTAGCTAATGAATGTTTGGTTGTAATTCTGTCGCTGATCTTGCTGTTGTTTTCGTATGTTATCAAAATATTTTTGTGAAATATAATTTTGCTGGCATTTGAGTTTAGTGATAGTGGTGTTATATTGTTGTATTTTTCTCATAATAATGTTTTTTGGATTTCATGCACACTACTAACAACTTCTATTGCATTTTCTCACTTTCACTTTTATCATCCTACTCAGTAATAAACCAGCTGTGAACGAAAAAATGTCCAAACTAAATGGCGCTCCTCAAAGCTTGCAGCAGCTAGGAAACATTAACGCCCAGATGAGGCGTTCTCAGAATGTTCAAAGCACAAATTGGGTGCAAGGACCAATGAGTTTGGACGAGTTCAAGTATGGATTCCCCTCTGGTGGATTACCATCCCTATCAAATAAATGGTGGGGAAGTAGCTGTCCAGATGAAACCAATAATGAAGAAGATGACAAACATCACTTCAAAGTAGTAAATGATGGTTTCACATCTTTAATAGACCCAGAGAAATCTGAAAGTATAGGGGAGGATCTCCAAGCTGATCTTCAGGGGACGCACCTGCTGACAGCTTTGAGAAAAAGAAGCGTGGTGAGAGGTCGAAAAGTACTAGAGCATGGTTATTATTCTCATGGACAAAGTTTAAACAAGTTAAGCAAGAAAGAACAGTCATTGCTTCTAAACATATTCAGATCATCAACTCCAAATGAATGGATGAGTAACTCCTAACTTCAGGGGCAACTGCTTTGGTCGTGGTACTCCACCCTTCATAAGGTATTTTACTAGTTCTATTGTTCAATCGTTACTTTTTTTTATATTAGATTGTATATTTATTTTCATTATCAGAAGTAGCTGTTTTTTTAAAAAATATAATTGATTTATTATATATAAGAAAGAAATGTGTAATATATTTGTCTGGTGCATATTTCATTCTCCATAACAAGGAGTTTAAAAGTAGTATATGGTAAGTAGTAAAATGATCTTAGAGTTCACCAAGTTGGAACATGAGAATTATTGAGAATTACAGAAATGCGACTTTTATATTAGTAACAGTAAGATAAGATGCTTCTGGAAATAGTCAATGATTCGTAGGCTAATTAGCAAAATTTGATAGCTCAAATATTTGTTGATTTACTAATTCTATTTCCAATTCTTGATCCCTATTTTCTTAAACCCTTGTTCAGAATTCAACAGCTTGTGCAGTGATTAAGAATTTGATTTTAGTTATAGAATGATAATTTCTTAAACGATAGTAAACTGGTTTTAAATTGCAAATTGGCAATTGACCGAGTTATTAATTGATATTAAGCTATATATTTATGTGCATCATGTTCAGTATTAATTGAGTTTGTGATTCTTTTTCCATTAGGTTCGAACTGTTATTTGGAAGAACAGTTGAAAGTAGTTGTCTTGAATATTTTTTCTGATTATTGCTCAAGGATAGTAAATGGGAGATTTCTTATAGGATTGATCGACTATTATAAGATGATAAATTAGGCTTATTTTTTCCTTTTTTAAACAGACCCTGTTCCTGTTGGCCAAATTTTTAGATGTAGAAAAAGGGAAGAAAAAAGGTGGATGAAGGGAAACCGACAATATTTTGGGCCAGAGTTGGAGGGGCCCAGTGGGCCATCCTTAAAACAACAGCCCATGCCTATTGCTCCCTACACAGATGACCCGTTTCCGTCAGGTGACTGCCATTACTCATCTCATCCAAATTCACTTTAAACCATCTCTTTCTTCTCCTATTCTTCAAATTTTTATTGATGCAATTGACAACTTCTATTCATTACAATTTCTCTCTTTTAAAAGTCGAAGTAGATTCTTTGACTTAATGTAGTTCCTCTATTTTTGAGTCTAAAGTTTGAATCCTCCATCTTACTCCATCTTACTCTCATATTTTCTCGAAGAAAAAGGAGCCATTATTCAATTTTGCACTTTTGAATTTTGTAGAAGTAATTTGGTGTGTAATAAAGTTTTTATGATTTTATTTACTAGTTCCCTTTCCTTTTTCTACCGTCATCATGTTTATCGTTATAAATCTTTCTTCTTTCCATATTTTAAACTTTGATCAACCGACATGAGTTTTGCTCAACTTGTAATCACAGAGACACATAAATATATAATGGAAGTGGAGATAATCTTCGAACTTATGAAGAATATTTACGTTGTTAATTTTTTTAAAAAATGTGGATATTTGTCACAAACATAATGTTATATTTTGATTCAAATATTTGACTACTTAAAAATGGTATTATCCTTAGTATGACCCAAATTTTATTTAGACTATACTTTAGACTACAAACGCTTTTCTTGTAGTCTCTTTTAGCAAAATTTCCATCTTTTATCCCACTATTCTTTTTCCCTCCCCTCTGCTCCTCTAGCTTCCACTATAACTTTCAACAAATTTGGCACTTCTCACTATGACCTCTATTCTATTCTAATTTACTCTAAAAAGAATCTAAAAGAAAATGGAGCTTTATTCTAATTTTAATCAGCATCATATTACAATTTCAGGATTTCGTTTCAATTGAAATCTCTTTATCATCTTCTAAATCTATTATTGTTTTATAAATTATAACTTCATTTAATTTCCAATAGTATTCCTATAAAAATATAGAATCGATGTCAACATTTAAAAATACATCACTTTATTATATCAGTGGGTAAAATTCCATATATAAAATTAAGTTATTGACCGCTATGAGTCTCAATCATACATTTTAATCACATTGTTATAACAATTAAATAATTAAATACATTGTAAAAGGCCATCAAATCTCTCCAATGACATTTGTTGAAGAAATCCCCGAAAACAAAAAATAACCATGGTCAAATTGCCTTTAAATTAAATGTCTAAACAGTTAAATTTCTCAATACTATTGAAAATTTTCAATTAAGTCCATTCAATAAACATCGTGGAAATTCTTCATTAACAAAAAATTTGTCTCATTAAATTACAATTTTATTAACGTATTTAAATGGATAGACATGATACTTGAAATAAATAAATTTTCGTTATTCATAGTTGATTCTGAGTATAAATAAATTGAATTTCAATGACCTACTTTGAAAATAAAGGGTAAATTAAATTAAAAATTTTATTTTTCAAAAGGTTAATAGACTAAATTAATAATTACCCAAAAAGACAAAGAAAAAAAAAAAGAAATATTGGGTATATATATTTGCGTAGCGTTTTTATTACATTTATACGGTCATCTCCGTATCTTCCGATATTTTCTTGTGTTTTTTTCTAACTCCGTCTCCCACAATTCTCCTTTTTTGGTATCCGCTACGGTCAGGCAATCGGCTAATCCTACAGGCTACCATTATTCTCCGTTGATTCTCTCTGCTAATTCGTCACTTTGTGTCGCCACGTTAATTGACTCATTTCCTCTGTTCTTCATTTCCCATTTTACTATTTACATTTTCCCTCTCCGATCTGGTTTACCAGCCCCTCAGAACCAGCTAGATTTCAAGTTCTTCCACTTGGGTTGACTCTCTTTCTCTCTCTTAATTACTGTTCTCTTTCCTGCTTATTCAATGTCTTTTTTTTTCTTACCCAGCTATATCTGCAGTGCCATAATCCTGTTCACTTTCTTCTTGCCGTTTTCCCCATCTCCGGTGACCTCCATTGCAAACCCAGTTTTCCTTTTCTGTTTTTTCAAGGTCTTTCTTGCTTCTACATACGCAAAACCACCATTTTCACCTACCCTTTCCTCAACTTCTCATTTCCCCATTGTATTTTCTTTGTAGATTCTCTCTATTTCTCTCTCCCCCTCATAAATTAGCTTTTTGTCTGGTCTTTATCTTGCATTTTCTTGCATTTTCTTCTACCATTCCCTAAATCGTTGCTGACCCTTTGAGCCTGCTCCCCTTTTGTTATAACCTTCTTTTGCCTCCGAGAGAATCTGGGATTGGAGGGTCTGGTTTGTTTCAGGTCGATTTTGGGCTATCTATGCTTATTGGGTCTCTGTTGGTTAAAATAGAAGCCCTTTCTCTGCTTCTGTGGGATCTTAAAGAGGAAGATCAAGGGGGTTAGGCTAGATCTGTTGAAAGGTGGATGAATGCTTTCTACTTTGAACCACTTTCCTTTATCTTCTTTAATTTATTCACATTTCTGTTTTTATGTCTTTTACTTGAATCACAAGTGATGCCTTCTACAAATTTGTGCTTTTTTGTTCGATAGATTTAGACATTTTGATTTCGCTATTGGTGGTTCATTAATCATTACTCTGAGTTTTCTTCTATAATGGGACATTGAATTTATTTTGCTTTCTTCGTCATCATGACTTGTACATAAGAGTATCAGTCGGGTTTTGTTTGGAAAGAACAGAATCCAGTTGAATGCCCAATGAAGATGTAAAGTATCTTCCTTAACCGTCTTATTTTCCCTTTTTTATGTTCTATTATCTGGTTTTTTGCAATATATTTTAAGAATTTGTGAAGGAGATTGCAATCTTTCATGGATGATTCTTGTTTTGTAATTCGTGTTTTAAATAACTGTCAAATTGTGAAGAAACTTGAGTAATGTGTTACTGATACTATGTTCTCTCAGGAATCTCATACCTATAATTTGAAACTGCATGATGTTTTTTTTTATCTAATTGTCAGGTTGGAATGTCTTGATTTATCTGCGGCTGGAACTTAGGGGGCTGAACCAGTTCATTAGTTTTGGCATCTTGAGGATCAGCCGTCAGCTATGTCATCTGGAAGTAGTAATTTGAATACAGAATTGTCAAAGAAAACACCTTTCCTTGGTTTGTCCCTATGGGTTTTGATATGCTTATGTGTTGGTGCATTTATTGTTTTGATTCTCGGTATATTATCTGTATGGGTGATGTTTCGAAGAAAAACAAGGAGATCCCCAGAAAACTTCTCTATTTCTCAAATACCAAATGTCTCAAAGGATATTAAGGTGGACCGAGTTGCGACTCAATCTGCCCACCACAATCATCTTGAGAGCCTTTACCTTTCCGTTCATGATAAATCAAGTGAGAAGAACTCAGAGAAGATGATTGGTCATTTGGGTATGAGCAAGTCTAGTGATCCTGATAACATAAGCCAATGCAGCTCCAATTATCATCATGAAAGGGTTTTCAGCTCACATTCAGGAGAAGAAGGAAGCTCTGGGACTGTTAGAAAGCAGTCTTCCATTTCATATGGAGGGTATGGGGGCCTTGTGACTGCCTCTCCTCTTGTTGGCTTGCCTGAAATTTCACATCTTGGTTGGGGTCACTGGTTTACACTCAGGGATCTAGAATTTGCGACGAATCGTTTCTGTGCAGACAATGTGCTTGGGGAAGGGGGTTATGGGGTTGTCTACAAAGGCAGACTGATAAATGGAACTGAGGTTGCAGTCAAGAAACTTCTCAATAATCTGTAAGGAATTTAGGAGTTTGAAACATTAATAAAACTATGGTAACGATAATTGCTCTTTTAAATTCAAGTTGCTTCTATATAGGGGACAAGCAGAGAAAGAATTTAGAGTTGAAGTGGAGGCAATTGGTCATGTAAGACACAAGAATCTTGTACGGCTCCTTGGCTATTGCATAGAAGGGGTTCATAGGTACTATTCTTTTTGTATTGTTTCCCAATCTTTGGACCTTATGGGTGAAGTGCCATTATGGTATGTGCTTAACAAGTGTTTGTGTTGGAAATTTTTTAACAGTTTGCACTGTCAGTATGTCTTCAGTTGACTTTTTTGATTTTTTCTTAAAAGAAAATGGGTTCTCTTTCTACTTGCTCAGGATGCTGGTCTATGAATATGTGAACAATGGGAACTTAGAGCAATGGTTACATGGGGCTATGCGGCAACATGGCACCCTTACTTGGGAGGCTCGAATGAAGGTGCTTCTTGGCACTGCCAAGGCGTAAGTGACGATGGTTTAGACATCTATATGCATGCAACACTCTTATTATTAATGGTTTCTGATGACCTTAGGGTATTATGCTTTAGTTCTCTTAATTTCAGTTCATTCTTCCAGTGATTTTCATAACATAGGGCAAACCTTGCTCCAATCCATTATAGTTTTGGTTAGAAAATTACTTCCCCTGCGCTCCTCCTCATGTTCTATCTTATGGAAAATTCACCATTCTAAATGACTGCTACTCGGGGAATTTCTCTGATGGTGCCCACTGTTACTTGACTTCCAACCTTGTGAATGTTACCCAACTTCTTTACTCTAAGTGGTAGAATTTCTAAACATCATATTATTTAATTCAACCAAAGGTGGAGTATAAAGTGTAGGCAAGCATTTTTAACTGGTTTGAGGAACTAATTTCACATAATAATACAGGCTAGCATATTTACACGAAGCAATTGAACCGAAGGTTGTCCACAGAGACATAAAATCGAGCAACATCTTAATTGATGATGAATTTAATGCAAAGGTTTCAGATTTTGGATTGGCCAAACTTTTGGATGCAGGAGAGAGTCACATCACAACAAGAGTGATGGGAACATTTGGGTATATGCTCATTTTTCATTCTATTCTGTAACTATTGTGATAAAGAATTTGCAGGTAGGAGCATATGATGTTTTTCATTTATCCCAGGTATGTGGCGCCAGAATATGCCAACACTGGCTTGTTAAATGAGAAGAGCGACATTTATAGCTTTGGTGTTCTCCTTCTAGAAGCAATTACAGGAAGAGACCCGGTGGACTATGGCCGTCCTGCTAATGAGGTACTTCTGACTCTTAAAAATATTAGTGATTAGTTTCCTTTTGGGGATCGTTCAGGACTCACTCTTCCATGTATGCTGCCCATATAATTTCCACATCTCAATTGACATCAGCTCATGCACTTCCCTGCTACCAATAGTGTACTTTATTCTTCAGGTTAATCTTGTTGAGTGGTTAAAAGTGATGGTTGGCACGAGGAGAGCTGAGGAAGTTATTGACCCAAGTCTTGAAACTAAACCTTCTACACGAGCGTTGAAACGTGCCCTTCTGATTGCGCTTAGGTGTGTGGATCCTGAGGCAGATAAGAGACCAAAAATGACCCAAGTTGTTAGGATGCTTGAGGCTGATGACTACCCATCACGTGAGGTAGGTATCAATGAAATATGTGATGTGAACCAAAATAATAAATTGTATTGTTGTTTCCTAACTCCTAATATCCTTTCTTGCAATGCCATTGTTAAGTTAAAAATTGCTACAACAATCTTTATGTGGTTCATGTCTCTGGTCAAGCAAATTCTTATTTATATTATTTCACAAGCTATTGTAGTAAAGGACTAATGAGCATTGCTCTACAATAGCCAAGGAACTTATATCCACCTGGTTAATGGTAATGAAGACGCTCATGCAATAGTGTCTATGTCCTGAATTTTCTTTTTCATTGAGAAAGATTTTGGGCCTTCTTACTGAAGCTATTATCGACGTCTTTGCTTGTTCCAACTCATCAACTTAAATTTCCTAGTGCATAAACATACCCTTCGTATTGCATGCCAGCATTGGCTATTTCTTGTTCTAGAACAATGGGATGAGGTGAAGTCTTTGAGGGAGGGGAGGGGGTGGAACATCTTCTGTTTTATGGTGCCATTTTTTGGCTCAATCCCATGCATTATTCTAGTTGAGAAGTTTGAAATTGTGAATGCACAATTCTTTTGTAGGATCGGCGGAGCCAAAAGAGCAGCACAGCAAACTCAGAGATCGAATCCAGTCAAGGTGAGGTTGGAAGTAAACCAGGGGAATCACAAAGCAGACGGGTAGACGCATGAATGGTTTGAAATACTAGCTCTTCCTCTTGTGAGCGCTATCATGCAGTAGAAAGCTTTTAAAAGGATTGAAATTGGCTTGGAGAATTTTTTCCAATGTGAAGAATGAGCAGTTGGATGGCTGTTTCATAGTACATATCACTGCACTGGGGATTGAAAAAGGTGAGCACCCTTTTAGATATAAGATAAAATTAATAGAGAGAGAGAAATGTTTTGCAGACAATGGTTGAAGCCACTTGCTCTATCATCTCCTCTTTCACATGAATGTAATTTCTTCCCCCTCCCTCTTTTTTTTGAGAGAACAGAACTCTTTTTTTCTTCTTCTTCTTTCTTTTAAATTGTTGGTTCACTTACCATTTGTTATTATAATTATTTTTTTTTGGAAAAAAAATTATTTTGAATTCTCTATGTTAAATGAAGGTATCAAAATGTTGAAGCAACAACCCAGTAGCTTTTTGGGTGGCTTTTTCTTCTTTTTTTTTTTTTTTGATGGGTGGGGCATTGCTTTTTGTTGGCATACTTGCAGTAGAATAAAGCTTTCTCCATTGGGCTGCTGTTACCTCCTTTATTATTATTATTTTTTTTAAATCTTCCTTTACCTTTTTCCTCGCACTTTTCTTCCCCTTTGATTGGGTTTCCTCTTCTTATAAAAATTTATATGTAATTTCCCTCTCCTTAATTTCCGTGAGATACAATGATGATGTCTTGTCTCCAAAGGGTACCTCATTATTAGCTACATTTTTCATTATTAGATAATGTTAATTTTCTCTTGCATTTCTCTAGGACTTTTGTTGTGTCCATTTTTTTTTAATTCAGCAATTAAATGAATTATGACTTTTGAGATAGTAACTAATGTCTTATCTATCAATGTATACTCATATTAATTTGGTATATCGATCTAGTCTAAAAAAACGAGACATGAATACGATACGACATGAACATGACGATGCATCATTTTTTTTTCTTTTTTAGAATTTAGGACACAAATATGATAAAGACACCTTTATTAAAACATATATTTTCTAAACACATGTATCATTTTTAATCAAGAAAATTCAAATGCAATGAGTATGCATTTATATGTTTAAAAGTTAAAATATTCGGTTGATGAATGTCGTTCTTGAATTTTATTATTTTTGTCATGTATGTGTCGATTTGGTACATGTAACAAGTGTTTAAAGTATGTTCAACAAATGTTGGTTCCATTTTGGATTTATACAACTAGTGTCTAACGCATCTATGATACTAAAAGTGTTCGATACGTGTCTAACAAGTATCGGAGTGTCTAAGTGACTGACAGATGTTGGATATGGATACACTAGCTAAATTAAAGTGTCTATGTTTCTTAGGATCTACTTATCATACACATAAAACTATATATTTAACATTTACTAATTACAATCTATAATTTAGACATATAATACACAAACCCGTGTATGTTTCTATTCAAATTATGAACCAAACACCTTAAATTTGAGAATAAATGTTTGGGCAAAATCAATAGGTTACATGAGTTACCTTAAAAACTTTTTAGAAAACTTGTTAGAGAAGCTTTTATAATTGTGGTGATGTGGGCCACTTTTGTTTTAATTTGTCGGCCCTTTTCAACTTCTCACCTTTTTTTCTAACCCTCACAAATTTAAGAATTTATACTTTTAGCTATATTGTTTCATTTGTTTTTAATTTTATGAGTTCAGATGCCAAAAATAACATTTTCTTCTAAATGTATGCCATTGGGTGGGTGGTAGTTTACTTGACTTTTAATGACCATGTTTATATATATATAGTTAGTTAGTTGTTTATATTTCTATTAGGATTAGGTAAATGAACGTTAAGTCAAACATTTTTATTCAAAATTTACGTTGATAAATTTCAACTCGACTATTGATGTATCTGCTAAACTGACATAAAAGCTTGTATCATTGATCTTGAAATTAGAGATTCGATTTCCTTTCTCAAAAAATAATTAAGCCAAAAAAAGTTTTTTAGTTTATGTAGCTTCCTATTAAATAGCTTCTAATTATATAAACAATCCCTTTTAATTTAGTAGATGCTTTGATATTTCTTTAACCTAACTAGTAATTCTTAAAATGACTCGTTCTAGCCAAAGGGAATATGTGGATCATAATTTGAAGTTTCAAAATGAAAAAAAAAAAAAAAAAAAAAAAAAACTGCCTAAATTGACTTTGAATTAATAACTAATATCACATTGTTTCCCTCTCTTTCTTGCACCTTAACATTAGTACATCTTCTGTTAAATCCAACATAATTCAATTGGCATCTGAATATACTTTTAAATGATATGACTTACAAATTGAAAACTTTGTACTTATGATGACTAAACAAAAATTAAATTTAAAAACTTAAAATTTCAGTGCTAAAACTCTACTTTTCTTAATTTTATTTTTATTTGTTTGTAACAAAGTTGATGCAAAATAAGAGAGAGAAGAAACTCTCCATATTTCATTTTCTAGGAGGAAGGTCATGTCAATTGCCATTAAACTATAACAATTTTAGGTTACATTCAATGTAATATTATATGATTCGTCTATTGAAAATTAAAATTAACCTAAGATAGTTTTAAAACAAAATAATCCTTTGTTAGTACAATTCATAAAACATAACAAAATTAATTTAGGAAAAATAGGATTTGAATGCACATTCGTTTGTCTTCTCAAGCAACAAGTTTAGTCTTGTGAAACCAAATCCCATCATCATTAGACAATTCAAAGTTTCATCTCAAAATCAATTGACAGTGAAAATGAATAAGAATAATTCGGGTATGTTTTAAAGATTATGAGGTTTCTCTATCTATCAAATATACTCATACTGATACTGATGTGAATGAATCGGGATCGGAACGTGAACAACTATATTCGAACGTCGGTTATTAAATATTTTATGCTATACCTGCCTAATTTGCCACAAGGATATAATTGGACATTAATCAGCCAACCCCATTATTCTCTATCACTTAATTAAATTTGTGCAAAGTCATGACATTCAGATTTGAGAGAACTTGGAACTATTGATGTCTTTGTAACGTTCCATGGAAGACACAACTTCCAATAATTAATGTTAGAGGTTGACCTTGAAACTTTGTCATTAAACAGGTTGCAAAAGTCAACTCTCCATTCATTATTCTACTATTTGTTCATAAACCTTCCTTCTTAAGTTTAGCTCCTTTCAGCCAAGTTTCCCATGTCTATTTTATAACCCCAATACCTAAAATATTTAATTAAGTTCCAATTATATATAGCTCACCAGGACCAACTTCTTCTATAATGAAAATGATTGTTTTTGGGAGATATTTAGATTTCAAATATATACTTTTTATGGTCTACAAAAATTGTGTTATTGACGATCTTGAAAAAAAGAATTGAGTTTTAAACTACTTTTAAAAAATAAGCACTTAATATTTTCATTAAAATATTGTTTGTGAAAGGACAAGTCCACATATATATATGTATGTGTATATATATGGAAAAGGGATATTCATAGAAGTCCATGTGGGCAAAGGGATCAAAAAGTCATAAAAAATTACATCCAAAACCAATTTGGGAAGTTGAAATCCAATTGCATCCAAAATTTTTCGAATTGGAAGATTAAAAAGGTCAAAGAAATTAGCAAATCTAGCAATATAACTAGGCTACACAGTGAGCAACCTATATCGATCTTTTTTTCTAATCTCTAATGTGCGTTATTATGTATATATAAAATATATAACATGCATGTCTATGGTTATGTTATAATAATGAATGGGGATTGTTGTAGTTGAGAATATAATATTGTAGAAATCTCATCCATTATATGGAAGAATGTTGACTAGATTTATAAAGTGTTAAATTAAACAAATTTGTCTAATCCAAGTTGGGAGATTGTGAATTTGACCGGTAACCAACCCACTTGATCATCATAATGCTTTTGTCTATGGGTATAATTTGAATAGACTTGTGTACGATCATGGCAAAATTAACTGAAATTTTGAACAAATTCAAGAGCACATTGGTTGCTAATTAATGGTATTTGACAAGTACTTTTTGTAAAATTTCATATTTTGAACCCTAGGTTTAGATACAAGTCATTGAATAAACTCTCATGTTAGGAATAATGCTAATCCCGTTGTTGCCTACCTTTTCGCTCGTCGAATACGTTTTTAATTTTATTAATAAATTTGAACATAGTTTAGTGAATAAGATATTAATTATATATTTCAAAATTATATGAATTCTAATTAATAAATGCATCTTGCCACCCAGCTTATTGTTCAAATACCGGCGTTGAGGATTTTCTTGTAAAACGATTTCAATAATTGGACAAATGAAATAATTTGTTTCATCGAATATAAAGTATAATTGACTGTTATAATTTTATTTTGACAAAAAATAAGGCATGGATTTGAAAATATAATTAAGCTAAGCTTGTCCACAAATATATATAAAATAATTACGATGGCTTCACAGAGACACAAACTTTGATCTGAATCAATATCAAAAACGACATATCAATCTATATCAATCAAGGTATATTATTGAGAAATGACATGTAGTCTTGATTTGAAAATCATCAAAAGGACAAACTATCCTCCAAGTTGGCTGCTACCTCATTCATTAAATCCTGATGTTGCCTATTGTTATTGTTTGTTTTCCTTTAGTTTTCTTTGTTCTCATTCTACTTTGTCTTCTAAATTATTATCTAATTCTCTGAGTTACTCCAGCTTAGAACATGAAAAACATGCTTCTTCAGACCACGTACCTTAATTTCTTCAATAATATAATTATGAATCCACAGTTTCTGATTATATATAATATTATTCAGTTGTTTTCTTCCTTCTTTTTCTTTACCTACTTTTTAAATTCGTTTTCAACATTTTTTTAATGGCTAAAAATTTAAATGCGAGCAAGATGAACGAGGTACCGAACAAACTGTAAAGACACAAAGCCTATTTTTTCTTTAGGAAAAAGAAAAAAAAATAAAATAAAAGGAAAAACTAAACTAAGCTCATGTAACTAACCGTTTTCTTTTTGGTTTTCTGTTTTTCTTTTCTTTTTTTATTTTTCTGAATATTATGTTTATTTCATCTGGGCAAACTTTTTACCATCTTCATTTAAATTCTAAACTAAATTTCAAAAACAAAATTGAGTTTTGAAAATCAAGTAAAAACACTAGTAATATTTATAAGCTTAATTTTTAAAATAGAATATAAAAATAGTTACCAAATGAGTTAGAATGACCGTGGAATAACGGTGATATTTTAAATTCCTTTTATTCCACACCACTTCCCCATGTCAAAATTTCATCATTTCAAGTCTTTGATTTATATAAACTTTTTTTAAAAATTACGAGAAACTTTCGTTGAGACGAGAAAGTATAAAGGAGAACGTAGGGAAAATTCTTCTAATTTACTGAAATACAAGAAGTGTTATAACTACCGATAGTTTAGATATACCATACACCAATATGCAACATGAGTGATGATGTATCCTCCCATAACAAAGCATGATCTTTATCAACACCTTTGAAGATACGGTTGTTCTGCTCGAGCCAATTGACTCATTGAAACTTCTTATCTAGTTCATATATAAACCAAAATCTGCATGCATAGCATCACTACAACAAAAACTGTCTTTAGCGACAAATAAAATTTAGTTTTAACCTAATCATGATCATGATTTAATTATACTACTTATTAGCAGAGTTTTTGTTCATGTGACATGAAAATTGATCATCTAAGGAGAATAATATTCACAAATACTCACAAAAATATACGTATTCAATGCACCAAATCAATGCAAAAATATGCATGGTAAACTCAGTACACAGGTTCTGACCCCTCCATTATATGTTAGATACATAACAGTATATATAAGTGATATAGACTCTAAGAAAATCTCAACTCTCCAAGGTTTCATCCTAATACAAGAGGCAGGAAAGCTGGAACAAAAAGAAAAAAAATTATACACAATATAGATTTTCATACAAAGTGCACTTGGTCTAAGCATCCTATTTTTGAGTGAACAAATCTTGCAACAAACCATATTGATCAGGCATTTGAAGGTGTTGTTGAAGGCTTAGATTTTGGTACATGATCGAGGTCGGGTCGGTTTGGCAGTTATTTGTCGGTAACAAATGCGAGAAGAGTTCTTGGGGAAGCGTAGGCCTGGACGAGGCTGCCGTTATCGATGTCGATGCCGATGTGTAGAACGGAGATGACATGATCCCCGCAGAATGGCCTCGGAGTGTAGCTGGACAATGGTGGTTGTGTTGCCCTTCATATGTAGTAATCACCACAGATGGATCTTGATATGATCTCTCAACCCGTTTTTTCACTACACATTTTTGGCTGGTGCATCTATAGTAGCTTCTGTAGCGTATAACACACACATGTATAGTACATTAAACAAATCTATATGATTTCAAAGTTAGAGTAGTGTAATATCCAATAATATTAAGCTAAGTAATTAAATTTGTGTGGTTAATTATATGTACCAGGTATTATGACATCTTTGGGCCAGGCTTAGTATTGTCACATGCCAAAAAACACAGATACGAATACGATACGGCATGAACACAACGACACACTATATTATAAAAATCTAGAGCACGACACAACAATAACATGTTTATTAAAATATACATTTCTAAAAATATATATCATTTTTATACCAAAATAAAATTTAAAGTAAATGGTTGATGTATTTATATGCTTAAAAAACTTAGTTGGATGTATTTCACAATTAAAAGTTATTATTATTGTCATATATGTATCTTTTTTGTTTACTAAAAAAGTATTCTATGCATATCTAATACTTTATTCTACTAACAAGTGTCCAATATGTGTCCAACACGTGTCGGAATGTCCAAGTGTCAGACACGTGTTGTGTATGGACACGCTAACCAAACTAGAGTGTCTATGCTTCTTAGGTCACATATGTCATGAGTAAGCTTCTTTACATTAATAATAAAGTTAATTAAGGTAGAAAGATTTAAAAATATACACAAGTTTGAAACTTGGAAGAATTTAACCTAAAAATTTTGGGAGGGAACTAAAAAAAAAGAAAAAGAAAAAGAGTTAATTTAACATATCCAGATCATGGAAAATGGGGTTAACTCCCTTTCTGACTAAATCAGCACATACATATAATTAACAATAATGGTAAATGGGAAAATAGTTAAAAGTTAATTAAATGGAAGAAGAAGAAGAAAAATAAAATTAACCTGGGGTAAGGGCTATTTTTAACTGCTTTCTGACCATATTTTCTCCATCTATATCCATCTTCAAGGTGATCAATCTCACTCTTAGTCAAGAAAGCAAAACGGGGCTCCCTCTGCCGCTTCTCTTTCTTTTTTGTTATGCTGTTCCTAAAATCAAATCAACACATCATCATCATCATCATCATCCCTTTAATTTCTCTCACATTTTAATCTCTAATTATATCTATATAATTATTCGAAAATTTAAGTCTTTTCATTTTTCTTTTGGTAACCCTATTTATCAATATAAATGTTTTTTGAGTCAAATCTTAGTAATTTTCACCATTACAAAAAAATCAAAAAGGAAATTAAATAATAATAATAATAATAAACATACTGTTTCTTAGACTTTTCTTCATCTTTATTCTCACACCCTTTTGTGTCCTCTTTGTTGCTCTTGATTGAATCTTCTTCAACTACAGCTTCATTAGACGAAGACGACACTGAAGAATTTGGTGTAGTCGAAGCCTTCTTTTTCGACATGTCGTCCACTGCAGAAATGACTTCAGATGAACAGCACGACACGTCGAACGCCCTCGACAGGCTGTTGTAATCCAACGAAGTGTCGAAGAAGTTAGTGAAGCTCATCAAAGCAGGATCCAACGCCACAGCTTGTTGATGGAAGATCGAACGGTTAATATCCAATTGGTTGTATTGGAATGGATCATACTGCTGGTACACATTTTTGCCTTCATCATTTGACATTGAAAATCAAACGATCTGATCAAACCAAAATTAGGGTTTTTTTTTTTTGCCCCCCCGATCTTTGTGTTTCTGAAGAATAAAAAAGAGAAAAAAGCCCCAAACTTTTCGCTCATAAACTTTCCTGCTTTTTCTATTTTCTCCGTGGTTTGAGAGAGATGTTTGAGAATATGGTAGTTTTTCTTTTTGGTTACTCTCCACTCCCACTTTTTTTTTTTTCTTTATTAATTAATTAATTCATTACACATGAATTGACAGGCCCCTTATAAAAAATTATGCTAAAATTATTTAAATAATAATATGCTTTAGATCTAGAAGATATCGGCTTTTTATTTATTTATTTTTATAATGGGTCAATTTATCAGCAGTTAAAAATTAATACACAGCAATATTAATAATCAACGATTAATTTCACTAATCAATCCCCATTAATTAAATTAATCTCCTCTCTCAAGCATCAACCAACTACAATTACAACGTTGAGTACACATAATTAATTATAGAAATAATTGCAGTAAAAACCTTTGATAAATAGTATTTTAATTTGATAGAAATATAAAAAGAAACGAAGAGTGCATATATGAAAATGGGTTTTGAAAAAGAGAAAAATAAGAGTCGTAGTCACTATTATGGAATGGAAGTAATGTACCAATATCTTAGTCAACAATTCCGACTTATAATGTATTGATAAACCTACCGATTTCTTCTGACAGGGCGACACGTGTGACGGTATCGGCACCGGCGTTTGACCGTTGTTCCGGCACGTGGGAGTTGATTTATTATTATTATTATTATTATTATTGTTTTTTCAAATATCACCTCATTTATTTCCTTCTTCACATAAACGCTATGCGGTGTTCTTCCTTTGCTGATCCAACCCTCACGTCATCTCACTAGTCATCAAAACCCTAATCCTTTTTCCAAAAAATCAATTCTCATAAATATAAGCTACACGTTTAACCCAATGAAAATGGGTCCTATTTAATTATGTTTGATGTTGTTTATCGATGTGCTCCGACATTTCCCTACTTCCCCGGTAGGAAAATTCCCAGGAGATCATCCAACATAGGATTGCTCCAAGCTAAGCACGCTTAACTTTGGAATTCTTATGATTGAGCCACCGAAAAGGAAGATGAACCTTGTTGGTATAGGTAGTAACTTTCAATTGTTTTAAGCTTTTCTTAACCATACTTTCATGTCCTCAGTATCCTTCTCGTTCGAATGTGATACCGGTTCATTCATGTACCCCTCCTGAACTCGGGTCGTTACATCCGTAATCATAATGAAATATGAGATCCATTTTCAAGTCTCTAATCGAAATCTATAATTTGATTGAGCAATGAAGGATGCTCAATCTGATTACGGTTGAAAATTACGTAGGAATATTGTTATCATTATTGTTACAGTTACCGTTATTGATATAATAGGAGAATTATGAAAATCAATGAGGGAATTATGAAAATATCATAATTATAATTAATTGACCCTAAATAGTAACGATAAAGGTAAGAAGAAATATTAAGTTTGCAAAATATTTAAGTAAATATGATAAAAAAAACAATCTACTTACGTTTGTGATTGAAACTCATTAAATTGATCTATCAATAAAATCTCATTACGATTACACCACTTTTCATTATGAATTGATAAAAGTGGCCTTAAAATAACTTCCCATTATTCTTGCACAGTAGTTTAAAAATATGTATATGTATATACTTAGCTTCTATTCAACAATTGTCTTGTCGTTTTTTTTTTTTTTTTTTTTGTTTTTTTTTTTTTGTTTTTGTTTTTTTTAAGATTTTTCAAATTTTTTAGTACCTCATATCACCGCCATGAAATTAATGTCTGTTTTGGTTACATATTATCTGAAATGTTTCGTAATTTTTGTGTATAAAGTTGTATAATGTAAGAAAATAAATTATTGTGACCCCTTATAAAAATATTCCAAACTCGAGATTTATAATTTTTAATATTTTTAAGTTAAGCCAAACATGAAAAGAAAGAGGGGGAAAAGAGGGATAAGAAAGAAGGGGTTCCTAATCAAGTTGACTTTGATTGGACATAACTAAATAGACCTAATCAACTGTTCAGAATATTATTGTTAGATTATGTTTCTTCATTTGGGTTTCAGGGAGCTTAATTAGTGTTCAAGTAATCTAATGCTAATATAAATTAGGAGCTATAATTTGATTATGAGTTGATATGAATCAATGAGTTTTTTTGTTCTTTATGATCTTGAATTGATATGATTATATGATTTATATCCATGGTATGATGTAAAGTTTTCAGGACATAGCTAATCAAATCATTATTAAGTGATAATTAATATACTCCGATCACTGTAAAATAAAAATATAATTGAATTTGATCACTTAACTAATTGGAGCTTGATGACCAAATTACATAATGAGCTACAAACTTAAAATGGTAGATTATCTTGTTATCATTTAAGTTAGATATTGTGTGTGTTCGAAACTCCCAATTTAGATTGTGTTACCTTTGTGTTATTGAAATAAATAAATATGTGAAATGTTTGGGGATGTTATATCATTGCTAACCTATGAAATGAATCAATGTTGTAGAACAAAATGAGAGCCATAAGACTTTGTATTTTGCCTATCCCATATAGAGTGAATAAAGTTAAAATTTAGCATATGTTCTTGGATTTATATAATAATACAAAAACATGAATTCGTAGTTTTCTTTTTCTTTTCTTTTTTCTTTTTTCTTTTTTCTTAAAAAAACATTAAAAATGAGAAAAGTGATCTCCCTACATGCGGGCCATGGGTGAAAATGTCAAATTTTGAAATATAATATCAACTATATTTTTTTTTCCTTAAAAAAATCAATTAATCAAAGTAGGCACAATTTTTTTAAAGCAAAATACATATTATTTTTATCCTTAAATTTTAAGTTAACTTTTTATTTCATTCTTAAATTCCAAAATGTTAGTTCTCATTTTTATCCTTAAATTTTAAGTTTTAGTTTATATTTCGTTTTTAGATTTTTAAATTATTATACCTTTTAATCTTTGAATTCTTACTAACTTGTTAACTTTCAGTTAATAAATTCAAAATATTTATGATGTGGATTTTTAATAAAGTTTCTAACATGACTAACAAATAATTACAACTAATGTTGAATAATAAATAAAAAAATTAACGTAGATTGAAAATAAGCATCCATGCCAATTTATGGGTAAAAATATAAAATCTTGAAATTTATGATTAAATTAAAACTAAACTCACAACTCAAGAGTAAATATATATTGACAAGGATACTATCTCAGTATCTTCAGCACAAGAAGGGGTCCAGCATGGAGCCACCGTGGCCTCTCTCTCCCCTCAAACGGTTTATGGTATAACCAACAATTGCTTGACAACCTGCAGACCAACAAAATGACAAAAGTGGTTATTTTGATGATTCCCTTTATTTTGTCATTTCTGATATCCAAATTGGTGTATATATTCCTTATTCATTCTGTAAAGAATACCATAAGAAGTGTTGAAGAAAACACTCAAAAATTAAATACAAAACAAGGAGGAAGAAGAGTCTTTACCTTCCTCATGAAAGCATCAGGTCTGCTACCATCTTTTTCAGTCTGTCATCTACCTTTTTCTTCTTATTTTAGCAAAAGTCTGACTCGGTATCAGAGCTTCAGTCCACTTTTTATCAACACTTTTGATAAGTAAATTGATCTAAGATGACAAATCACCTAGCTATTCCTCAGCCTACCTTTCCAGGCATCATTAACAATGGTAACATCACATATCCACCTTTGAACCAGCTACTAAACCAGGTGACATCCATTAAGATGGATAGGTCCAACTTTCTCCTCTGGCAAAACCTAGAATGGCCAATACTTAGAAGCTATCGTCTGAAAGGCTTCCTTACCGGAGAAAACACCTGCCCAAGTCGATTTATTGTAAGACATGCGAATGAAAACTCAGGAGAAAGCTCCAGTGCTGATCTAACCCCTGCAACATCAGTAGGAGCTGAGCTGCAGCCTAATCCAGCCTATGAAGCATGGATAGTAGTCGACCAACTACTATTGAGTTGGCTCTACAACTCTATAACCCAAGAAATTACTACTCAAGTAATGAGACACCAAACATCAAGAGAACTGTAGGAAGACGTCAAAGAGCTGGTTGGAGTTCAATCTAGAGCTGAAACGGATTATCTGAAGAGAATATTCCAACAAACCCGCAAGGCAGCCCTGAAGATGAGTGAGTATTTAATTGTGATGAAGAAATATGCTGATAGTCTTGCTCTTGCAGGTTCATCAGTGACTCTTTCTGATCTTATATCTTAAGTGTTGGCTGGCCTAGATGAGGAGTACAATCCGGTCGTGGTGGCAGTGCAAACCAAGGACACAACTAAGTGGTCTGACCTCTAATCTGATCTACTATCATATGAAAAGAGACTCGAGTATCAGCTTGCTATTAAGTCCGGTGTTATTGGTATGAAAAACAGGTCCATCTCTCTAAACTCTCAATCAGTAAATGTGGTACAGAATAGCCCCAACACTCCACCAAACTCCCATCGAAACTTCTATGGATACAACCAATCGTCAAATTACAGAGGTGGAGGAGGAAGAAATAGAGGTCGTGGTCGATGGAATAGTGCTTCTACAACCAGGCCTACCTGTCAAACTTGTGGAAAATTAGGCCATACTGCTGATATATGTTACTTTCGATACGACAAAGAGTTCGATAATCCAAAACAGACTCATACTCGAGCAGAATCCACTCAACTTCCTTCAAATAGAAACCAAGAACAGTCTTCCTCAGCCTAAGTTGCTCACTCAACAGCTGCCTCACCTGAAACAATAGCTGACCCCAACTGGTATGTTGACAGTGGCCTCAACTCATGTAACCAGTAGTCCAAACTTCCTTCAATCCTCCTCCAACTACACAGGTAATGACCGAGTTGTTGTTGGTAATGACACTCCTCTTAGCATATCTCAATCAGGACACTCAAACTTACATACTAAGAATGGCAGTTTGTCCCTGTTAAACATACTTTATGTACCTGCAATCACCAAAAACTTAGTCAGTGTTTCCAAGTTAGCAAATGATAATAATGTTGTGGTTGAATTTCATGCTGATTCTTGTGTGGTCAAGGACAAGGACTCGGGGATGGCACTTCTGACCAGCCGGCTTAAAGATGGACTCTACCTCTTGGATAATGTCAACCAGCTGATAAATAAAGCACCCTCCATATCAGATCCTCAGGTGCTCGTTTGACAGATTGGTCCAACCAGTTCTCTTCATCTGTTGCTCTTACAATCAATACCACCATCTCCAAACTACTCCTCCATAGACGTTTAGGCCATCCATTCTCTAAAATTTTGTTTAAACTTATTAGTGGATGTAATTTGAAAAATGTTGTCAATGAAAAGTTTTTTTGTGAAGCATGTCAATTTAGAAAGTCACATAATCTACCGTTTAATGACTCTTTGTCTCGTGCCAAACAACCCTTTGCGTTAGTTCATACTGATCTCTGGGGACCAGCCTCAATTCTATCTGCATATGGCTATAGATATTATGTCCTTTTTGTGGATGACTTCAGCAGGTTCACTTGGCTTTATCCCCTAAAACAAAAGAGTGACACATTAATGGTCTTTCAGAATTTTCAAGCCCTTGTCCGAACACAGTTTAACAGAACCATTGGCATCTTACAAATGGATGGAGGAGGAGAATACCAACCTGTTATTCAATTGTGTACACAGTTGGGAATCTGTATCAGATTGTCCTGCCCCTACACATCAGCTCAAAATGGTCGTGCTGAGCGCAAACATAGGTACATTGTTGAGACTGGTTTAACACTCCTTGCTCAAGCTAGGATGCCCCTACATCTATGGTGGTATGCCTTTCAAACCGTTGTGCTTCTTATTAATGGTTTTCCTTCCTCTATTCTTTAGGACATCAGCCCAGTGGAAGCATTACTTGGAAAGAAATTGGATCTGCTATCGTTCAAAGTATTTGGATGTGCCTGCTACCCTCATTTACGGCCCTATCAGTCCCACAAGTTTGCTTTTCACAGTAGAAAGTGTGTATATCTTGGTCCCTCACCTATGCACAAAGGGTATCGATGTCTCACTGATGATGATAAACTCATTATCTCACGACATGTAGTGTTCAATGAAGAGGAGTTTCCCTTTCACACAGGTTTTCCCCATAACCAACCTTCCAACCCTCCCACTTCAGTTTCTCCAATCACCATTTGGTTCCCTTAACCATCAGTCCACTTACCCTCATCATGTCCAACACCAGCTGACTATTCTCCTCAACCTTCTCATGACCTTCACAATCAATCAGACTCTCCTACAAACTCAACCCCACAAAATCCTTCTCCACAACCCTCCCTCCAATCTCAACCAATCACTGCCCATTCATTACTAGGCACTCACCCCATGGTTACTCGGGGAAAAGCAGGCATTTTCAAGCCTAAAGTCTGGTCTGCACAACTTGCTACTGATCTCACCAAAACTGAACCAACCACTGTCTCTCAAGCTCTATTTGCTCCACAGTGGAAACAAGCAATGCAAAAAGAGATCACAACCCTGCAGTGTACCAACACTTGAACATTAGTCCCTCCTACTTCTGCTACTACTATAGTTGGCTGAAAATGGGTGTATAGGCTCAAACGAGATGCACAGGGATCAGTTCAAACGTACAAAGCCCGTCTTGTTGCAAAAGGCTTCCATCAGCATCCAGACTTTGACTATTTTGACATATTCAGCCCTATTGTCAAGCCCTCCACCATCAGAATTATCCTCACACTTGTAGTCTCCCATCAGTGGCCACTTCGTCAAATAGACTTCAACAATGCCTTTCTCAATGGCACACTCAAAGAAACTGTCTACATGTCTCAGCCCCCTAGTTTTGAAAGTGCCACTAACCCTCAATATGTCTGCAAGCTCAATAGAGCTTTGAAAGTGCCACTAACCCTCAATATGTCTGCAAGCTCAATAGAGCTATTTATGGCCTTAAACAAGCCCTTAGAGCTTGGAATGATGAGCTCAAAAGCTTCCTCTGTCGCACTGGCTTCAAAGTAAGTTCTCTTAATACATCCCTCTACTATATGCGAACTCCATCATTTGTCATCATGCTTCTTGTCTATGTGGATGACCTCATACTTACAGGTAGCAATCCAGCTCATATTGATCACCTTGTGACCATCTTTCATAATCAATTTTCCCTTAAAGATCTTGGCACACTTAGCAAATTCCTAGGCATTCAAATCTATTACACACCAACCGGTCTTCACCTCCATCGAGCTCAATACATTACTGACCTCTTAGCCAAGCTCAACCTTCAACATGTCAAACTTTGTCCAACATCTACTGCCCCTGGAGCTCTATTGTCAATAAATATGGGCACACCTCTTCCTGACCCTTTCCTTTATCGAAGCACAGTTGGTGCTCTCCAATATTTAACCAATACCCTCCGGGAATAGCTTACATTGTTAATAAGTTAAGTCAATTCCTCAAAGCTCCAATTGATATGCACTGGTCAGCTGTCAAAAGAGTGCTTCGTTATCTAGCTGGAACAACACACCTTGGTTTAACAATTCAATCAGACCCACATCTTACCATTTCAGCTTATTCTGATGCGGATTGGGCCTCGAGCCTTGATGATAGGAAGTCCACAGCTGCATACTGTCCTTATCTTGGTTCCACCCTCATATCTTGGTCCTCCAAGAAACAAGCAATGGTGGCATGCTCTAGCACAGATTCAGAATACCGAGCCTTAGCTCATGCTGTCACTGAAGTCATTTGGGTTCGCAACCTACTCAATGAAATAGGTTTCTCTCCAACCGACATTCCTGTCCTCTGGTGTGACAATATGGGAGCAGGTGTGTTGGCTGCTAATCCAGTGTTCCATGCTCGAACTAAACACATCGAAATTGATGTGCACTTCATTCGAGATCTTGTCCTTACTGATCAACTTCACGTCCGGTATGTTCCCATCAAAGAACAGCTTTCTGATTGCCTCACCAAAGCTTTTCCAATTCAAACCTTCTCCTACTTGAGAAGCAAACTCGACCTAACTCAGTTAAGCTCTCGCTTGAGGGGGGATGACAAGGATACCACCTCAGCATCTTCAGCACAAGAAGGGGTCCAGCATGGAGCCACCGTGGCCTCTCTCTCTCCTAAATGGTTTATGGTATAACCAACAATTGTTTGACAAGCTGCAGACAAGCAAAATGACAGAAGTGGTTATTTTGGTGATTCCCTTTATTTTGTCGTTTCTGATATCCAAATTGGTGTATATATTCTTTATTCATTCTGTAAAGAATATCATAAGAAGTGTTGAAGAAAACACTCAAAAATTAAATACAAAACAAGGAGGAAGAAGAGTCTTTACCTTCCTCGTGAAAGCATCAGGTCTGCTGCCATCTTTTTCAGACTGACATCTACCTTCTTCTTCTTCTTAATTCAGTAAAAGTCTGACTTATATAACATTTTGAAATTTAGGAATAAAATAAAAGTTAAATAAAAAAGTATAAAATTTCAAAATCCAATTCAAAATTCAAAAAGACCATAAAAAGATACTTTTTTTCTCAAATTTTTTCTTCTTGTTTGGGTGTTGTAAGATATGTAAGGTTAAAAACATAAGGCTCGGTCATCAATAAAGAGGTATCTCTATAGCTTGATTTGGTGGTTTAAAAAAGAACATATAGTTATAGCCTGATTTAGTTGACACTTTTGGTGTACAATTTCGGAAAATTAATTTGTTTTTTTATAAACAAAACAAAAATACGTCACCAAAAATGTGTGTAAATAGGAACATATGCAAAATTTTCAAATTAATTATTATAATATGGACATAATTCCAGCTAATACGAAGAATTGTGTGCTGAGAGAAAATATCCCGCATTTTAAATTTTGAATTAAAAAAATTCACTTAAATCTTGAAGAATAAATAATTAATTGTACTCGTCAAACTTGATGACGTTGACACATTTCAATCTATAAATTTTTATACAATTTGGTCATCAGTATATATTTTAAATAAGCCATCCCTAACTACAGAATTAAACAAAAATAAAACATTTGAACATAAATTAAAAAATTAGCACATACAAAATTAGTGTTGCTTAATTATTTATAAAACCCCTTAAATTTAGTATGAGCAAATAACTCAATACTAATTGGTACTCATTTTTCTAAAGTCTGAAGACTTGAATTTTTGTACCAATATTTAAGAACACTCAAATTTAGTACAAATCGGGTGAAAATTAAAGTAGAATTGAAGCGTATGACATATTTTAGGGTTTAGTTTTGAAAAATGGAAAAACCAACAAATAATAAGATTTATGGCAATTCACATAACATGTACATAACCACAAAATTTTAAATTCCTGTTTTACCCCTGTCTAGTTCGTAGCTTTTGTTATTGATGAAATTACAAATACATGGTAAGTGTAGAATCATAAACAATGACAGGATTCTATATATAGGATAATTGCTGATACGTTAATTCTCTACTTTCCCTATCGATTCATTTGAAAAACTAAAAATAATCGTCTTCCTCAAAATAACTATCATTCCTGATTTTTCTTGTCATACCTTTCCTAGATTACCCTCTCGTGAAGAGATGTGAAGACAACAGTTGTCAATCTTTCCATGACAACTACTGCCAACATACTTCTGTGAACCTGTGTCCTTCCTACCTATTCAGTTACCTGATTAGCAGTTTATAATTTTTTAAAACTTAACACATAATCTCAACAATAGCTCCAAGCACACAAGTTACTATCAACTTTAACATACTTAGCAATTTTAGAAAAAACGAAACTTACTACATCTGTCCAACATAAACTCTACCCTGTTCCCATGGCATGAACATAAATGATAGATTAACAAAATATGATGAGCCACCTAAGCTTCAAACTTTATGAGGGTTTGGGAAGTGACCGACTGGCGGAACTGCTAGGCCTCGAGACGTTGACCGCTACTTTCGGAGGAAAACATTAAAAAGAGTGAGCTGGAAAGCCTAGTGAGTGACTTTTTTTTTTTTTTTTTTTAAAAAAAAGCATGCTTCCATAACTCATAGTATAAAATACTTAATAATAAAACATTCTCATCAACGTACCATGGTTCAGAAATAACAGTTAAGAAATAAAGAAAATATAACATGAAAACCCTGGTTTAAAACTCATCAACATCTCCTGTAAAATTCTTCTACTCCCTTGCTTGAGCATGCGGGAGAACCCTTTTGCTCAATCCCTACTAACCTTAGTTGAGAGAGAGCCCTTTTGCTCGATCTTATCAACATAGATAACATAAGTCTTACGTGCATGTAGAACTGAATAGGATCCTACTTACCTTACCATACCTTCGGTAGCAAGGATCATCATATAACTGGGTTCCTTACCATACCTTTGATACCAAAACTTAGAAGTGGATTTTCATACCATCACACATGTTAACATTATTAAATAGTATGCTTTCAAACTTACAGAAATCAATGGATAACTCATTTAAATGCTAAGTCATGGCATGAAAACTCAAGTAAAATGCATGGAGATTTCATATAAAAATTGTCTTTAGAAACATCAATCATGCTTTAGACTCAATTTTTATTGCTAAAAGCATGTGTTGAACATTGAAGTAAGAGCAACTATGCATTGAACATTCATAAGTAAAACACTTAGAAAATATTTTGAAAACTAGTCACTTACCGTCTTTGGATTACTTCCTTAAAGGATTGTAAGCCTCCCCTATATATGTCTGCCTATGAGAATAACAAGAGCATTTGGTTAATGCGTTAAATTGCTCTCGAGCTTAACTTACTATTCAAGTTAACATATGTTGAGCCTTAAATCTAATTCGACACATCACTTTAATCCATTTCTACTCGATGAATCCTTAGTACCTTGGTACTTAACGCATTACCACACTTAGCCAAGTTTTACCTTGCGACTAGCTGGTGCGTGCAGAGCGCCAAAATACTCTTGGGCATCAAAACGTGCTGGCTACGCTTATGTGACGAACGCTCGCCCGCACTTAGCGTCTGCTGGCTAGCTACTTGCTTATGCATGGGTTGCAGCTGTCTGGTTGTTCATCCAACTAAAATTTTATATTTCACATCCAGCTTGAATAATTTAAATTTCAAACTTAATCTCATTAAATTTTCTTTTAAGAACTTATTCCTAAACGTCTTAACTAGCTTATCATAGAATCTCAACCTCTGATTCTTCCTTACGAGCTTGTAACTTATCAAGTTTTATAACTCATTTGCATGACCTTAGATTCTTGAACAATTGAAGAAATTCTTCAATCTTCAGCTCAATTCTAAGGATGTTTTTCCTCTGGTAGCCCTGTTTCAACTTATTCAACATCCAAGCTTTAAGTTGGTAGAAATTCTCCTTCCTTAGCTCGAGTAGAATGCTCAAACCAAGCACCTTAATTCAATTTTTTTTATATATATATATTAAGGCTGCATGGTCATAAAGCTTTCTCAAAGTGACAGCTGGTGCACTAATCCATCTTTAGGGCCTCTAAGCATGTTACTTAGCCCACTAATCAGGTGATTAAGCTGAATGCTCAAGTCTTCTATCAATGCTCAGGTTTGTATCCCATCTTGTTTTTCATTTCAGCCAACGCATACCCTGGCTAACGCCACATTCCTTGCTCACGCATCACTAACCAACACATATGCTGGTTTTACACTTAGACACTCGTGCTTAGGCCTGCTACTCATAACCGCCTCCCTTAACTACTAATACATCTCATCGTCTACCATGCGTTCACCTAGATAGAGTTAATTGCCCGCATACTATCCATCCTACAGCCTTTGCTGGCCTTTAAAGGCCCTTGATGCATACTTCTGTTATACTTGATCAATTTTCCACCTTTAGGTTCTTGAGCCCATAAACGCCCATGCGTTCCTCACTTATCTTAGTTTTCCAAAAATGGTTAAGTGTTGGCTACCCTTTGCTACCCGAGAGCATATATTCCTAACACTTAGAAGATTTTCCTCCTCTTAAACATTACAAACGCATCATTCATTAAAATATACTTAGCTTACTTTTGCATTAATGTTAATACACATCTTCAACACATAATTAATAACTAGTAAAAACAAGTTCAGGGGCTTACATTCATCACGTATTAACGTTTCAGTGCAGATTTTATTATTAATTTAGATTCTGTTTAACCACTTTTCAAATTAATCTCACTTGAATTAAATATACAAATTTTTCTACCAAATTTATATTTTAAATATCCATATAATATCAAGTTTCATTTATTTAATCAAAATTTAAATTTATTCAAATGTTTGAATTGTTTTTCATTATTTTATACCTATTCTTAATAAATTAATTGAACATATTTTCATATTTTTGAAGGTTTAAATTGTTTTGTATATGTTATTAGATTCATTTGAACATATTTCGTATTTAGTCATTATCTTAGTTGATTTGGATAATACCTAAGTTGCCCTTAGTTGATTAGTATGTCTGGTATATTAAATACAATGTAAGTGTAAAGCTTTATTAATAACTAAGATATAAATACCGTGTAAGTTGATTAATAACTAGGATATAATTACAATGTAATTGGAGAGCTTGATTAATAACCAATTTAATCATATTCTAATCTAACGGATCCAATTTTAAAACTGAAAATGAGCATCATTTCATAATTTTCGCCCTCTTTTGGAATTTGAATTTAATTTAATATTCAAATTAGATTTTGATAACTACTTCACAAATTGATTTAAAATAAACCAATATCTTCCTTATTTTTCTGTCTGTGGATTCAAATTAGCTATCTATTTTGATTTGATTTAACCACTCTTCAAAAATATTTAGAGTTAATCAACCTTTAATTTGTTTATCACCATTTTGGTTTTAATTTATATTATATCTTTAAATTTTACATTATTTTATTCATTTTTTTATTATTTTAGATTCAAATTAAAAATTTTATCTTGATTAGGATTTTATTTAAAAATATTTGTAATATATAGTAGCATAAGAGAAAAAATCTAAAAATATATTACATCTTTAAAATATTTGCAAATATGGATGAGTTGACTAGTCAATCTTTGAACTTTTTTTAATTTCCAATTTCGCCCTCCCTTGTCTTACCTTGTTGTACACCTTATTTTCTTTCTCTTCTTCGATTTTTGCTACTTTCCTCCATTTTTTCATTTTATTTTCTTTCTCAGGTTTTGATTCTTCCTTTTTTTTATTATTTTTATTTTCTTTCTTCAGTTCTTGCTTATTCCTTTTCTTATTTTTATTTTCTTTCCTTTCTCCGATTTTTACTTCTTCTCTTATCTTTTTTTATTCTTTTCTTTTCTTTTCTTTCTCCGAGCTTTTGCTTCTTCCCTTTCTTCTTCCCTTTCTTTTTCTTTTTCTTTTTTTAGTTTTTCTTTCATTTGTCCTTTATTTTGCTTCTTTTTTTTTCTATTTAATTTTCTTTCCTTTTTTCAGTTCCTGCTTTTTCTCTTTCTCTTATTTTAAAAATTTTTCTTTCCTTTATTTCAATTTTTTCTTCTTCCCCTTCTTTTTCACAAGAATTATGAGGCTGAGATCCGTACACAAGACTTGAAAGTACTCAATTTATAAGTGACTTAACACCAACAAGTCAATCATCAAGTTTGATTATTATAACAAATAATAAATATAAATTGCAAATAAAAGTCTATCAGTAATAGCCACTAATATTTTCTATCATTGATAGCTTAATCTCTGATTATATTTTCGTAGTTAATAGCCAGTTATAGAAATCTATCATTGATAGCCAACTTAGTAAATTTAATTAATAAAGTTGAATCTCGAACTAAAATGTAAGTGGAATGCCTAGAAGTTATCACTAATAGCATGTTTATCAGTGGTAGAAGTTATCAACGAAAAGAAAAGGGACTAATAAATGTTTGGGAAAGACAAGAAGAGGCAAAAAGGTGTTCAGTAGCTATGATTGATAGAAGCTACTACTAATAGCATGTTACTAGTGATAAAGCTAATACTAATAGCATGTTATCAATGATAGAAGCTACCCGATAGTACGTTATCGATGATAGAAGCTATCACTGATAGCATGATATTGGTGATAGAGAACTATCACTGATAGCATGATATCAGTGATCATTGATAGCATCTTAATAGTGATGTTATCAGTGAAAGAAGCTATCACTAATAACCACAATATGAGTGATGTTAATGATATCGGTGATAAAACTTAGGCGATATCTATATATCAAGTTTCTTTCAAAGGTGATAACCAGATATAGAAGTGTATCATTGATAGCATTAATTGTTAATATTTCAAGGTTGATTCTAATAGATGAAAGTCCATCAGTGATAATGACTGATAGCTGCTATCAGTGATAGTCATGATAAAAGATTATTAGTGATAAACACTATGGTAATCAAAGTTGTTGGTCTTCTTTCAAAGTGGATCACTATTTGTAAATCTATCATTGATAGCCACTGATAGCTTTAAGTAGTAGTATTTGAACGTTGATTCCAATTGACGAAAGTGAATCAATGATAGCTACTAATAATTGATAGCAAATTAAAAGCTAATATTTCAAGATTGTATTAATTTTTCTAAAATTGAAAGCTATCGCTGATAGCAACTATCATCGATGGAAATTGATAGAAGCTATCAGCGATAGCAGCTGATAACAGCTATCAACGGTTATCACTGATAGCTGCTATCAGTGATAGCTTTTAATTTGAGAAAACCGGGAATAAGCGAACAAAATGGTAGCTAGACATGGGTTTTTTAGTCTTTTACCATTTTTTGATCTATATATGCAATTATTTTATCCTTATACTACATATTCTATTATTTTGGGCTTGAATTCTATTTATACAACTAGCCATTTATTTAATATTTTATACATATTATTATATAACAAACTGTATATTTCATTTAAATTTGATCATTTTTGGTATTTTTTTAATCACATTTTATTCATTATCATCTTATTATATTATTATACCCTTAATTTGTCTTTTTTATAAGTATTCACTTTTGCAATCTTGGTGTTTTTGCTATGCCTCTACAACGATTAGACCTTTTCGTATGTTTTGTGGTTGATGGAGTTATAAATACGGTGTAATTGTTTAAGCTTGAAAATAGAATTATGAATATAATGTAATTGTAAATAAACAAACTCCCTCCCTAATTTTTCTCCCCCAATTATATTTAAATTTATATTTTATTATCAAATTAGATTTTATCTTACTACTTATCGAATTAATCACAATAAACAAAAATTTCTTGATTTTTCTATCCAATTTATATTTGAATTTATCTTTTATTATCAAATTGATTTTATTCAACTAACTTTCGATTTGTTTAAATGTTTATTACAAATTCAATTGTATCTAAATATTTTTTCAATATTTTATACATATTGTTATCAAATTAATTTGATCATTTTTTTTTTCATATTTTCGATGTTTTCAGTTTTTCATATAGAAACACGTAAAAATGACTCGTTGTACTTAAAAAGAAACATATAAATGGGACTTAAATTTTAAATGTTTGAAACATGTACGTATATATATATATATATATATATTGTTCAATTTAATAATAATAATAATAATAATAATAATATCATCATCATTACTATTGCTAAAATAAGATAATAAAAAATCCTAAATCTCATCTTCTTCATCTTCTTCACTTAGTTGCCCAAAATCTGTTTTTCTCCTTCTCAATCTCTGGTCTCCGATAGTTGATTCAACAACCATTTCTTGAATTCCACTGTCTTGGCTAGCTTTTGAAGACCACCCTCGCTAGGTTGCCGACCTTTCATTTGCACACATGTTTCCTACTTTTATTACTAGCTTGAACATCATTTTCAACCATGATGATTTGGGAGAACATCGTGTTCAACAATGACGTTTTGGGATTGATAGTGTTTAAAGTTGGCTTTCAAGATCCTATGAGCAAAATGGTCACATGGAATGAAGACGATGAAACTCCTTACAACTGGTTTGCTATCAAACTTATTTGTAATAGTTACTGTTAGAGCAGAAAATAGAAATGGAAAAGGGAAAGCAAAGGTGGAAGAAGAAGGAGGTGAGTCACCACCATTCTGTTAAGAATTGGTTTGCTCTCCACCTATCATATTGTGCCATGTGTAATATTCTTATTCCTTATATTATTATTATTTTGTAACAATATTAAGGCAAGATGTGTATAAAGTAAATAGGGCTGTAGGTATTCATTATTCATTCAATACAAGAAAAAACAAAAAGTAGAAGTCCAAAGGACTAAGAAAATTCCTAAAACTCTTCATCTTAAACTTGGTATCAAAGCCCTCATGGCCGACACCACACTCACCGAAAATTGTTCCTCTGCCGAATCGGTAAAATTCATCACACCATCTTTCAACTAACTCTTGAATCAACTCACCACCACGAAACTCGAACACAGGAATTTTATGTTGTGGAAGACATTTGCACTGCCAATCCTCCGAAGCTACAAGCTCGAAAGACACCTTTCAGGTCAGATACTCTGCCCACTGATGTTCATCCAGACGACCTCTGAAGCAACGTCCAGCTCTCAAATGGTAAGTGATGACAGAGTCAGCTCATCTGTTGAACGATCGCTCAATCCGCAATATGAGGCATGGTTTGCTATTGATCAACTTCTACTGGGATGGCTATACAATTCCATGGCTCCAGATGTAGCAGTTCAACTCATGGGATATGAGAATGCCAAGGAACTGTGGCAAGCTATTTAGGAACTATTCGGTGTTCAATCATGAGTTGAAGAAGACTACTTAAGGTAGTTGTTTCAACAGATAAGAAAAGGTAGCCAAAAGATGAGTGAGTACCTCAAATTGATGAAGATGCACTCCGACAACCTTGCACAGGCAGGCAGCCCTGTGTCGAACAAGAGCTCTAATCTCACAAGTCCTCCTTGGCCTTGATGAAGAATACAACCTTGTTGTCATAGGCATCCAAGGTAAACTAGATATTTCTTGGTTAGATATGCAATCTGAACTGCTATCCTATGAAAAACGGCTGGAGCACCAAAATTCTATCAAAATACATAGTTCCTTTGCACAACAACCTTATGTCAATGTAGCATTTAACAGGAATAAAAATGGAGGGAAGCCACATTTCAATCTTTCATTCAATGGTAATAGGCAGCAAGGGAACAACTCCAAAGGCAACAACACTAATCATAATCCATTCAGTGGACAAGGAGGCGATCGTGGTCGAGGAAGAGGCCGAATTAACAACTCAAACAGACCAACAAGTCAAGTTTGTGGGAAGTATGGTCACTTAGCCCTGGTATGTTATCATCGGTTTGACAAGGAATACTCTCAGAATGCTGGACTAGGCAGAGGGAATCATGGGTCAGTCGACCTCAACAGTAATACCACTGCCCTGTTCACATCAACTCAGCCCTTCAACCCCTTTATAACCACACCAAAGACATTAACGGATCTGAATTGGTACATTGACAGTGGAGCTACTAACCATGTCACTTCAGATTATAACAATATCAACAATCCAACCGAGTATGGAGGTAATAAACTGGTCATTATAGGTATGGTGAACAATTACACATATCTCACACTAGTCAATCTTGCTTATCTGATGGAAGGAATGAATTTATATTAAATGATGTCCTGTGTGTGCCTAACATAGCAAAGAATTTGATTAGTATATCAAAGTTAGCTCATGATAATGTTGTGGTTGTTGAATTTCACATTGATTGTTATGTTATTAAGGACAAGGATATGGGCAGAACACTACTGAAAGGGAAGCTTGACAGAGGGTTATACCGACTACAAGGGGCTAAAGTGCTACAAGACAACATCAAGAGCTGAGGAACTGCTCTGTACAAAAATAACAACTCGACTGCCTTAATTCTATCAAGAGTTAGGATCAATGTAGTTGACTTAAGAGTTGTCTGGCATAGAAGACTAGGACATCCATTAGTGAAAACTCTAGATTATGTTATTATAGAATGTAAATTGCCAGTAAAATCAAATGAAGGAAAAGAATTTTGTCATTCATATCAATTGGGAAAATCCTGTGCCTTACCATTTCCTAACTCTCAATCTCAGGCTTCAAATAAGTTTGAATTAATACATACTGATGTATGGGGACCAACCCCTATTGAATCTACTGATGGATACCGATATTACATATCATTCTTGGATGATCACAGTAGGTATGTGTAGCTATATCCTCTAAAACAAAAAAGTGAGACATTGGCAACATTCCTTCATTTCATTCAACTAATACAAACTCAATTCAATTCTGGAATAAAGATACTACAATCAGATAATGGGAGAGAGTATGACAAAATACACTATCTCTGTGAGTCCAAAGGTATTTTAATCAGAAAGTCCTGTCCCTATACTTCTGCACAAAACGGAAGAGCTGAGCGCAAGCATCATCACATCATATAAATTAGACTCACGCTCCTTGCACAGGCATCCATGCCTCTGTCCTTTTGGTGGGAGGCGTTTTCAATAGCTGCCTATCTTATTAATGGCATGCCTACCACAGTACTACAAGGTAAATCACCCGTCACAATAATGTTTGGTTCTAATCTTGATTTTCTTAATCTCAAGACGTTCGAGTGTGCCTGCTACCCATACCTACGGTCATATCACAGTAAAAAAATTCCAATTACACTTGGAGAAATGTGTGTATATTGGTCCCAGCTCATATCACAAAGGGTACAGATGTCTCAGTCCATCAGGCCGGATTTATACAAGCAGACGTGTAAAGTTTAGTGAAAGAGAGTTTCCCTTTGCATCCTAGTCGTGCACCACGATCGCCCAGACGACAGGTCAAACGATCGCTAAACAACCATCGTTTAGCACGATCGCCCAGACGACAGGCCATACAAAAGACACCACGATCACTGAGGCAACATCGTTTAGACCGATTGCAAAGGCCAAAGACAAAACGATCGCAGAGAGTCCATCGATCATGGACATTCCATCGTCCAACACGATCGTCCAGGCGNACGATCGCTAAACAACCATCGTTTAGCACGATCGCCCAGACGACAAGCCACACAAAAGACACCACGATCGCCCAGGCGATAGACAATGCGATCGCTCAGCCTCCATCGTTTAGCACGATTGCTCAGATGACAGACAATGCAATCGTTCAATCCCCATTAGAACGATCGCCTAGACGACAGACAATGCAATCGCCCAGCCTCCATCGTTTAGAACGATTGCCCAGACGACAAACAATGCGATCATTTAGTCTCCATCATTTAGAACGATTGCCCAGCCGATAGACAATGCGATCGTTCAGCGCCCATCGTATAGAACGATTGCATAGACAAAAAACAAAGCGATCGCTCAGTCTTCATCGTTTAGACCGAATGCGAAGGCCAAACATAAAACGATCGCAGTGAATCCATCGATTGTGGACATTCCATCGTCCAACACGAACGTCCAGACGACAACCCCTCCTATACCTACTCCCATCACTGAGTCATTAATTCGGAGTCTTCAACCGATACTCAATCCCCTGCCTCAGTCATCGTCCCTTCTTCAAGTAAATCCAACACCAGCTTACCATCCAGACCATACTTCAAGCTCCACAAACCAGACAACCTCACCTAGATATGTGTCTCACCACAGCCCATCAAACTCTCTACCTTAAACCAACTGAGAACGACATACCAGTCCAACTATACCACACATCTCACATCCAACAATTATCTCAACCTCTACCAGCCCAACACAACCCACCATCTCCACCTTCTCCCACTCATCCAATGATCATCCGAGCAAAAGCTGAAATTTTTAAACCAAAAGCCTGGATAACAAGCAAAGCCACAGATTGGTCCCAAATAGAGCCCACTAGAATTACAGCAACAATTTGTAACCCCTCAATAGAAAAAGAACAATGGATGAGGAATACACAGCTCTAATGAGAAATAAGACTTAGACACTGGTTCCTCCATCTCAATCTCAAAATGTCGTTGGGAACAAATGGATATTTCGACTCAAGCGGAACATGGATGGCACAATACAGGGGTATAAGGCCCGACTAGTAGCAAAGGGCTTTCATCAGCATCATGGAGTTGACTTCTTTGAAGCCTTCAGTTCAGTAGTGAAGTCCTCAACAATCTGAGTAGCCATTAGTTCTGCTATGTCACACGGTTGGACTCTGAGGCAACTTGACTTCAACAATGCGTTCTTAAATGGAAAACTAGTTGAGGATGTATATATGAGTCAACCACCAGGGTATGTCAGCTCTCATTACCCGAATCACGTCTATAAGTTAGAAAAGGCAATCTATGGTCTGAAACAAGCACCACGAGCCTGGAATACAGCCCTCAGCTCAGTTCTCACTAAATGGGGATTCTCTCAGTCTAGATCAGATACCTCCCTGTTCATTTACCGCACGAAGGGCTCTGTCATATACCTTCTTGTTTATGTTGACGATGTCATTATCATAGGTAACAATACTTAACTAACAAAGCAACTCATACAAACACTTGATGTACAATTTTCATTGAAAGATTTGGGCCAACTTCGGTATTTTTTGGGAATTCGAGTTCACTATCTTAACTCAGGCCTACTGATAAACCAGCCAAAATATGTGGATGATTTACTACACAAACTTCAAATGTCTGATGTGAAACCGATGCTCTCGCCAACTGTCCAAGGTAGGAAATTATCAAAAACTGATGGGCAGCCCCTCTCTGAACCATGTATATATCGCAGCACTATCGGAGCCCTTAGTACTTAACGCATACACGACCGGATATCATCTATGCTGTCAACCAACTAAGTCAGTTTCTTCAAATTCCAACTGATATTCATTGGTAGGCAACTAAAAGAGTATTTAGATATATTAGTGGCACAAAACACTATGGACTCTACTTTCAACCAAGCCCGAATCTACATATATCTACCTATTGGGATGTTGACTGGGCATCCAATCTTGATGACAGGAAATTAGTGGCTGCCTACTGTACATTTGTAAGAAATAACATCATCTCATGGTCCTCGAGGAAGCAAGCAGTGGTCGCAAGGTCGAGTATAGAATCTGAATATAAGGCACTTGACCATGCCACATCCGAGGTCCTCTGGCTTCAAGAACTACTAGGATTACAGTCAAACACTCGACCGACTATATGGTGTGATAATTTAGGAGCAAGAGCATTAGCAGCCAATCTGATGTTTCACTCTAGAACCAAACATATCGAAATTGATCTTCACTCCATCAGAGACCATGTTCTAAAAGATAACATCAACATTCGGTATGTGCCATTGGCCGACCAACTTGCTGACTGCCTCACAAAATCACTCAACAACACACACTTCTATACATTACGAGCCAAACTAGGAGTACTTGAAGTACCCTCCAGTTTGAGGGGGGATGTTAGAGCAGAAAATAGAAATGGAAAAGGGAAAGCAAAGGTGGAAGAAGGAAGAGGTGAGTCACCACCATTCTGTTAAGAATTGGTTTGCTCTCCACCTATCATACAGTACCATGTGTAATATTCTTATTCCTTGTATTATTATTATTTTATAATAATATTAGGGCAAGATGTATATAAAGGAAATAGGGTTGTAGGTATTCATTATTCATTCAATACAAGAAAAAACAAAAGAGCAGAAGTCCAAAGGACGAAGAAAATTCCCAAAACTCTTCATCTTCAACTGTTACATTGTCCTAAAGATGCAATTCCTTCAAATACGCACTTGCCAACAACTTCACTAGTACAATCAACTTTACTCTTTTTCACCTTGGAGGAAGTCCATTGTTGTAGACATCCATAAGGTTCTAATGATCCCATCAATTGATTATATCTTCCCTCGCATACACACGTTTTATAGGCAGCTGGAAGCATTAAGAACCATATTAAGTTATTTTTAATTTTTGAATGTTTAGATACTATATATTTATGGTTCTAGAATGTTTGGGTAGAGTATATTTGTGGTATTCGAGTTGTTTTTTAAACAGTGCATCTTTGCATTCTCATTTGTACTCAATTTGGTTGTTTTAGGGTAGTTTTGTCATCTACTAATTAGTATTTTCTATTATATAAATATGTTTTGTTATTTTTATAATTTTGAAATATTTTTCTATTTTTTCAAATGAAACTTTAAAATTTATTTATCTTGTCAGCTTAAATATATATATATATATATATATACACATATATGCTCGGACTGACCTACATATACTTTAGGCCCAAGGCCCACAAAGATATATAGAAATGACACATATATATATTACACTTTAGACCATGCACGAAAAAAAAATAGTTTTATTTCTTTTTTTGTTTTAACTGTGACTTTATTATTTTCCAAACGTTTATGACCACCGTTGACCTCCTCCTTTTTCTTTGTTTCCGTTTTTTATTTTCTTCTCCAATTCTAAGCAAAAACTTCTCTTGTGAATTCAGCCCTCCGTCCAACAAGTGCACGTTTAAAGGGGGCATTGTGTTAACCTTGCGAAGCAACTGGTAAGAACGATTCACTCCACGATCGTGTCGAATTTGCTTTCAAGACAGTGATTTCTACTGCACAACAGTTAGTTTCTGAATTTGACGACAACTAACAACATACACACATAAGAAATTCTATTTAGAACAATAATTGATATGACAAACAAATTTTGATGATTATAAAAAAAAATGATAATTATAATTAAACGATGGTCATTTAGATTATTACTTTAAGAAATAAGAATTTAACTTTAAGTATTTCTAAGTCATAGTTAAAAGTGGAAACAGTCTTCTTATATCAATTCTTTAATAAATATTAACCTAACATGCTTCCAATTTCCGTGAAAAGCTGGATAATAATTTTTTTTTAACAACTTTTGTTTTTAGTTTTAAAATGTATGCTTGGTTTTATAATTCTTACCCTCTTTTAACAATAACCACCAAAACAAAGAAATAACTTAGATATGATAAATTTTTAAGCTAACAACAAAATGTGGAGGAATAATGTGTATGATATATATGAATAATGGTAAATTGTAATACAAATAAAATTTGCTCAGTAAATCAATCATCCAAAGTTAGTCACTTTTTATCTAAATTTTTGCCCTATTAAATATCTTTATAGAGCTTTGATTCCAAATATAGGTACTCAAATCCGAAAATATTATAGTCTCGTGAACAATAAATATAATTAAATCATCCATTTTTTTCTAGTATGATATATAATGAACGAGATTAAAAAAATTAATAAAGTACGTAAGACAGACAAATATAAAATTATCTCTTTTTTATTACTATCATCATTTAGATAACGTAAAATTACTGACTCATTAATCAGATGAAATTGAAATCTAATAAAATACACTTGAGTAGAATGAATAATGTATGTACACCTTCCAAGAAAACCTATAAAGCTCATAGTAAATTGATTATCTCTAATTAAGCACCCAAAGTGTTTGGACCAATAAGGGAGAAAGGACATGAAATAGCAATATATACAATGTATTAAAAGGTTTTGTTTTTTCTTTGAGAAAGTATTGAAAGCTTATAATTTCAAAGAATGCATAATGATGCCTTTAGAAATATGAATGAAGAGAGACACATTGTTCCGCCAATCAAGACATCGTAATGAATTACGAGATAGATTAAATAAATAGGGAGTTAGTTTTGTTGGGACGATAATGGTCAAAAAGCCAAATTTTATTGGAGAGAGTTGGCAGTAGCTTTTTAGTTTTTTTTTATTATTTTTTTTCCTTTTTTTTTTTTCTGAATTAACATAATATTGGAGAGAATTGAATTGTCAATTTTTAAGATTCCAGTTAATAGGTGCATTATCCTCTTAATTTAAAATATAACATTACTTTTTTAAAGAAAATCTTTTAGTATTCGTATTTTTATTTATAATGATTTAATCTGAGTTATTTTTAAAAGTATGTATAGTTGTTATTAAAAGTTTAAGAGAAAAATAAGTTGAACATAATTTCATGGACATGGAAAGTCCTCTTATCGAAGAGTCTTTAAGTTTTTTTTTTTTTTTTTTTTAATTTTTTAAAATTATTTTGCTTTTATAGATGGTGAAGGTTTAAAACCAAAATCATAGATCTCGAAAAAGGTACTTGGTACTATATCTACTAAGCTATATTAGAATGAATTAATGTTAGATGCTTAATCATTATATATATGTATATACACAATAAGTGGAGTATAGAAATTTAAACATCAAACCTCAAAAAATGAGTACACATGTTAATTATTAGTGAGCATATACATATGCCTATTTTCATGACTTAGTCAATATATTATCATGATATTTAAAAATAAAATTATTATGAAATAAGTTATAAAACCATGATAAAAAAAAAAAAAAAAAAAGAATGAAAGAAAAAAAGAAAGAAAGAGTTGAATAACAAAATAAGGGTCAAATATTTCCGTAGATTGCTGCTTTAGAGGTGTGTTATGATTCAAATAGAGAGGAGATGTGTTTGGTTCCCGATAATGAAAATAATAATTTAAAAGAAAAAAAGGGTTAGTTTAGGAAATAAGAAAATGATGCTCGACTAGGTGGCTATATTATATTGATTAAATTATAAATATTGTCGTTATGATTTAGAAAAATTAAAATTTAGCCCATGTGATTTTAAAAATTAGATTTTAATTCTTATGATTTAATAGAACCTTATCGTAAAGAGTCTATATATTGATAAAAACCTTTACAAAATTTTTTTATCATAGGAATTATTTATCATGATTTAATTAAATGGTAAGGACTAAATTCTAATTATAAATTATAAAGAATAAATTTTTTTTTTTTTTTTTGGACCAAATTTACAAATTATTATTCCATATTTGGAGTCACCATTACATAATAGGGTTTTAGAGTGAATTTGGAGAGAGAGGACGATGTTGGTTAGGTTGGTATGGGCTAATGTCTCCCATTGGCTTTGGATCACATCATGGGCCTTAGGTCCTCTCTTTGTGGCCCCAGCTCATGATGGCCTCATTCTACCAAATCCAGCAACAAACGCTAAAAACGACTTTTCCTAAACAAGCTTCCAATAATACTATAATATACAATTACAATAGGTCAGATTTATCCATTTATGATCAAAATTGGTATAATCATAATGAAATTTTATTGTTAGATCAATTGTAATAGGATTCAATCGCAAACGTAATTGGATTATTTTTTATCACGTTTATTTAGGCATTTTACAAATGTAGTTTGATTATGATTGAGCTGTTTTCTTTGCATTGTCTGGTATTATTGTCTTCTGGTATCGTTTAGGGACAATTAGTAAAAGTATTTGTAATAGTAACAATAAATATGACACTTCACTAAAAACCGACAACTGCACTATTCACACTACAAATATATTTCTGTGTCTATTGGATACAATCAGTTAGTGTGATGACCCTTCACAAATTGCTCGTAAGTACAACTGAGTCAAAATTACCTTTTTGTTACTATGGTTAATCTAACTCCTTAAGTACCATTGATCTCTCTAATGAACAATAAGTTATAGTTCAACAATGACCAAACACCTGTTGAGCCAAGAGAGGGTGTGACACCACATTATTCAAGCCACATAATCAACCCTTTGGAGCAATTTATCTACTTACCATGACATTAGGAAATGAATGAATTTCGTCTTGTGTAGTTATGTTTCCAACTCCTCAATCAAACAAATCCTCAAAATGGTAGGCATATTGAGTCGACGAACTGACTATTCTCACCTATGCAAATCAAAGGACTGCCTTCATAGGCAGGAGTTCACAATTCACTCAAGATTTAGATGATGTCACCTATGGTCATCTTGGTGAAATGTAAGTCTCTCTTATTATCGTTGTTATACAATGAGACTATTCATTTCGTAGTCTGATCTTATACAAATCCCTTTGTATAGAATACCCCACTCGCATGTCCTTACATAAATTATGAGGAACGGATCATTTGTAGCACTTTACAACAATCATAACATCTACAAAGCTAGTCGTATTCGTAGTGTCACTAGGATAAGATACCCAACTTTATCCATTTATCACTTAAACACAATCCATCTATATGTGTCTACATACACGTTTAAGTTACAGAAGATGACCTTGGATATTTGTTGATTGGTTTTGTGGGTTAATGCTACTAAATGTCAAGTAAAATACCTCATATTTTATTAAATAAATAAATTGTTTGTACAATACCATTTCAAACCCACAAGATTTAGGACATCAACCTCAATAGTAACAATATTTGGAATGGAAACAATATCTCCAATACGTCTTATGTAATTTTTAAATACAATCAGATCGATCATTCTCAGCTCCACAATTGCATTGTAGTTTGTTGATTACAGACTTGGCTATGGGACCTACATTTCATTGTGATTATAAAACAGGGGTAAACGACCCACAAAAACATAATCAAATGGGTCTACTTTTCAGATTACCATTGTTGGATTACCGTTTTAGGAAAATAAATATAGTGTTAGTGTGAAGTTGTAAGTTTAGCTTCTGTAAATTGTATCGGTTTATTTTTCCTATTTTAAGAAGTTTGTAATAAGCTATAAAGTTTTAGAGTTATCACAATTCGCTATTTGTTAGTTTCTCTTAATTGTAAAATGTACAGGTGAAGAAACATCATAACTGTTAAAATAGTAGAGACATAAACTTAAAAAGTTCACTTACTAAAATTATTTTAAAGTACAAAAATTAAATACGGAAATTGTTACGATAATAACCTCAACTTTTCATCTTTCAAAACTAATACACTTTTTGAAAAGTCGTTAAAGTAGTTTTTCATAAATCTCGAACGAGATCGACCACTTAAAAAATTCTCTTTTTGTAACTTATCGATTAGCCCTCTTGGCTCTTTCTTGTACACCTAGAAAAGATTAATAATGAGATTCTAGTATTTTTTTTTTTCCAAATATTAGATAATCTATCCAAATCTTATATATTTTCAAATTTTCTCTAAATTCCAAATTCGGTTATCTTTACCAAATATTGTATTCAATTCTTAAGTAATTTTAGGTTCATTTTTATTTTACTTCTAAATTTCCAAATGAATTTACAATTTTTAGATGGATGATTGCATTTTGATTTTTAAATTTTGCAAAAAAAAAAGGTAAGATATGATATAAAATCTCGGTATTAGTTTGTCTGAGAATTCATCGATCTCGATGTTAATCTACCCAAGATTCATACCGAGATTTTATATATTTTTCATATTTTACTTTTTTTTTAAAAAAATAATCTTTCCAAAAAATTAAAAATCAAAATAAGGTCTATCTAACAAATTTATTTGAATAATTGATAAATTTTGATTTGAAAATTAGAAATTGGGCTAAAGGTTTAAAAAATTATGTAAGATTTTGATATAATATTTGGGAAAGATAATCGAATTTGGAGAAGATTTGAAAATATATAAGATTTAGAAGATCATAGGAAAATTACTTGAATCTTGGTGTAATATGTGGTACCGAGAAAGGCCCAAAAAGTTAGTAACAACTAATTTTTATTCCTAACTAAATCTTGGGCAATCTCGCCTGAGATAGATGAAAAACTATTTGAACAAGTTTTCAAAAAATATGTTAGTTTTGTAAGGTAAAGGTAAAAATTTAAAGGTGTTATTTTGAAAATTTTTCAACTAAATACATGCTATTCCAGAAAAAAGAAGTCTGTAATAATACAGAAAATGCCAAAATTAGTTAACCTTTTTTAACCAACAAAATTAGCTAACTAAGGAATATAACGTTTTTTTTTTGGGGGGTAAATATGTATATATAAAGAATAGCCTTAGGTAAGTGTTTGTCAAGTACTCAATAATATATAATCCAAAGCAAATTGAAAAGGCTACACAACATTTGACCTATTGTTACATAGAGACGGAGACTTGGTCTTAAATTAAATAAAATTAGATTTGAAAATAAATTAGACTTTGAAGTTTCTTTTTAAGTCCCATCACATGAGGATGATAGAAAATTCATATAAAGTAAATGCATAAGATTGTAAACCGTATTTTAAATAGTCATTAAGCCAAAGTTCATAATTGACATGTATTTCTTACTTTGAAGTCGAATGTTCAGATCCACATATTTTATTGAAAAATTTTGGGCCGATGATAAATTGTCATGTCATTTCTCAAATTAATGATCAATCACAATTGAGTAAAAAGAAAACTTTTTCCTCTAAAACATCATCCAAACCTAAGTTCTTAATTTGCAGGTTCATAAATTAAAAGCTCAAAATAAAACTTTGAGACAATTCACCAAGCATAAAAACTTTATGAGCTTTAAAAGACTAATGATCCTCAAAGACTAGTGTCCTTTAAAGACAAATTATTCTGAGACTTCAACTTTAAGATCATTTACACACTCTATTTTTGGGGTAAAGCATACACATCCACGAAAAAAGAATTAGAGGATCAAACGTTAGAGAACAAACTACACGTACATAAATCTCCATAAACTCATAACTCTACAAACTACCTTTCTTTGGAAATTTGGTCGCTCACTTGTACTAAAAGACTAAAAATAGCCATTTATGATAATTTAAAAATTAATAGCGTACTTTTTTCTTTCCATTGAAACCTAAAATCTTGTTATATACTTCAATTACTCGAGGGAAATTCGTCAAATGGGCCACATAATGTGGACTGTGGGCGTTCAAAATTTGGGCCTTTTCGGGTCCATGGGCTTCATTTTGACGGGCTTTATTTCTTAATCCTTTTCTTCCAAAATTTTAATTCCATTTCTGAAAGAATTTTGCCTGCAACTGCAAGCATTCAGGAAGACGAACGAGAAACGGAGATGATACTGAACTCTGCAGCAGCCATAGCTAAGGTTGTTCCGCTGCGGCCTCTATTGAAACCAATACGTGCCTCTTCCAACATCAGCACAGAACAGCTACGCGAGGAACTCACTCACCTTCATTCTGAAGCAGAGAGTACAAGAACCAAAGGTCTGTGTGCATTCTTTCGCCTTCTCCACTGCCGCAATTACTTTCTACAATCTTAGCCAAATTAGACGCAAATTTTGTCATCATCGTTCTTGATTTCTTTGTAGTAAGTTTTTTATTCGTGTAAGTGTGTGTTGGAGCGTCGAATTGGGAAATGGTAATGAGTGACCGTCGCAACGTGCATTGTTAAAGTATTTGGAATCTTTTCTGCCGCAAAAATTAACTTACCTGCTTTCTGGCTCCAATACCTTTAAAATTGAATGAAATTTTGGTTGATTCAGCAAACAATGCGAGATTGAGACTCTTGAGATTGTCTGAGGCTGCTGAGAAGCTACGGCGGCAAGCAGCTATTAGCGTACAAACAGGGAAGGAAGATGACGCGAGAGATCTACTTTTCCAGAAGAAGAAGGTAATGCAAGCGTTGGAGAAGTCAAAGAGTCGAATCAAGTTGTTGGATGAACTGTCAGTAAAGCTTCATGAGGTAAAATGAAGTAATAAGTTGACCGAGCAGTGCTTTTATATGGTCAATTTCTCCACATTCATGTTTTACTCATAATCTGGCAAGTGATATTGAATTGATGGAGAATTTAGTAACTGATATGTCATGGATGTTCAATTACTGGACTTACATTTTCCAGTTAATGCCTTTATGGTATCATATCATTCCTGTCATTGGAGCGTTGCAAAGGGTTGTGAAATGATACAAAAGAGTTCACCAGGTACTCCACTTTGGCCATGGCCTCGATCAAGGGTAGTTTCAAAAGGAGGCCATCTTGGTAAAAGAACATAAGAAAAATAATACTTGTAATATTATGGTAGCATGCCATAATTGGTTCTGCTTTAATGCACAAAAAAACGACGGAGAACTATCTATTGCTTGAATTTGGAGGGGAAGACTTTAATGGGGATTCTTGAGACGAGGTCCTCTAAGCGAAGATGACTATGACAGATAAGAACATGCAGCGCAATGCTGCTTGTGTTTGTATTCATTTCATTTGGTGCATTGCTAGCGCTCATTTTGTACAGCTTGTGAAAGAATGAGTGCAGTTTGGCCATGGATACAGCAGCCTGGAAATTTACCTAATAGATCTCAAGAAGGGAGGACGATTGCAAGTGGAGGGGAGGGGTTTTGGTATTAGCCGCCCTGGCACTTCTGTTTCCCACTCTTGTCATTTTTGTTTCTGCAAAAATAATTTTCTAATGTGGTTCATACTATCCAAGAATCTGTTCTTCAGTTTTAACAATGAAAAAGAAACTACTTGATTTTCTCAGGCAATATACGTGAAAGAGAGTCAGCTAATTGGGAATATTGGTTCAGATTTGACAATGGCCACAGAAGATGTTTCGAGCCCTATTCGCATTGCCTCTTCGGAGCAGGAAGCTGCAGAAGATTCAGAAGAAACTGATTTTGAATCTAAAGATGTAAATCTTCCTGAATATAAAGATTTGCAGCCGAGTGCTGCAGAGGATCATGCAAGCATAATAGCTAGTGACCGAGAGCAAGAGGCCCCTCCATGCTCTGATTTAGGGAGTGAAAATCAAATGGTAAACAGTATGAAGGGAGTATCGTCTTATGAGGACTTCATGGAAAACCTGGACAAACAGCTAAGCATAATTGAAGATGAACTTGATGCTGTGCTGAGGGCTTCAACAGTCCTGTTAGATGGTGAGGATAAACAAAAAAATTTAAGAGTACAGCAAATAGTGGAACTTCAAGATAGCATCCGGCTTATCAGAAAGAGGTAATATATTCTTCACCACCCCCATAAAAAAGAACACTGCATTTTGATTATCATTTATCTTTCGTATTGTTTTAAGGTTGGGGCTTCGATACGAAATCTCAAATTGCTGAAAATCTAAGAAAATGTGTTCTAATCTTCATGTTGACAGAGTCTCAAGTTTCAAGTTGGCAAATGCGAACATTAGGTAGGTAATACTTAGCTTTGGAGCACCTCTATCTTGCGTAACTATTGAAGTATAATTTTTGTAAACTTCTACTCAACAATTTTCCCCCAGTTGTAAGTAATATATCAGTATTTGTTACAAGCCCATTCCCACTCATACATTGTTGCATTATTGGCATAGAATTCGTTAGTTTGTGATCCACAAAACACAATATTTAACCGCAGGTTCTAGATTTAATCCAACGCCTTCAAAACACAGGATGATAAAGTTTGATGTGTAATGTTCACAACTTTTCTTTAACACGAGTTCCTGAAATTTTAATTTGTACGATTGGTTTCAGGAGGCAAACATTGTTTCAGACATTCCATAGTCTGTAATCCTAATCGTAGTTGTCTTATAGGGAGAAACCAATGGTTTCAAGAGTACAAGGTAATGGAATTTTGGTTGTTCATTTTTTATGTACAATTGGGAGAGATACAGTTAACCGACCATGAACCCTAGTTGAATGAATACAGCTTACAAACCTAAAGTGAAGGAAATGAGACCAACTCTTTCTTTTAGTAAATCAATTGCCGAATCAAATCTTTCCTCAAAGTACCAACCAATTGTAATAATGAAAAGGATTGGGATGTTAACTTTCGTGGAGATGTGAAGGGGGCCTATGACGTTAAAAGAAACTTATCCCACAAAATAAACAAGTAAAGGCCAGTTACAAGGCTAAACCTTCGTTCATTTATTCATATTTGACCTCTCTCTTTTAACATCCCTATAAGGTCTCTCTGCAGTCGAGTTCATTCTATTTGGTAATATCATCCTGTTTCTAAAAGCATTTTCTTTGAAATCGACATTTCTCTTGCGCACATTGTCTCTCCGGTCAGCACGGACGTTGTCTCTCCGGTCAGCACGGACGCTGTCTCTCCGGTCCGCACGGACGCTGTCTCTCCGGTCCGCACGGACGCTGTCTCTCCGGTCCGCACGGACGCTGTCTCTCCGGTCCGCACGGACGCTGCAATGACTACGAGTACTTTCATCTTCATTTTCATCTTCATCTTCGTCTTTGTCATCGTCATCCAAGAAGTTGAGTAATTCAGCTTCATTCTGTTTCCCAGGTCCATCATCTGACCCTTCTTTCTGTTCTTGCTTCTGGTGGCGAGTACCACTATGCTCGCTTGTTGTTTTACAGTCTTCCTTCACTGTGTTCATAAGGTGAAGGTACTTGTTTCTAATGTTCATCAAGGGGCTAATCTCAATAACAGAACCCCTTTTATACCCTTCTTTCAAGACGACTGTGTAGGTTCCAGCCTTACTCGATACATAGAATATCCCTGGATGGTGAAGCAATGCTCTCTTAAACCTTGACCGTAGACCAAAGTACTCACCTATGCACAATATATTTTCCTTCTCAGTCTTCTTCGTGACCAGCATATGAAGAAGCTCGTGTAAAATCGCAGCAGTCCATTTATCAGATTCATCACTGTTAGGAGAAAGATGTGATGCATTTTCATAAGGAGAAATGTAAGGTAGCGTTTGCCACTCATCCACCCACTTCTTGAACTTCTTATCCATCTCAAACCCGTTCGAGAATTTCATAGGAAAAGTAATATGCATTCCCTTCGATGTATCAGGCTTTACTTTTGCAGCCATATTCTCTAAAACTGATGTGGCCAATTCATTGTTCCAACATACCAATTCCAATGCCCGCATATCATCTGAGCCATATGCAAAATTTTGGTGTCCTACAACTTTGAAGTAATCTGGAAAATCAGGAACTATACTTTGAATATAATCTTTAGGAAGACCCAGGTCCCATTTCAATTGATCAATGATACTTACAGGTACTTTATGGACTCTTGATAGCATTAAGAGCCTCACGAGTCGATCTGCAGCTTGTTGTCTACAAGTTTCAGTTTGATACGTTAGCTGCTCTTCAGCATCAAGTTCAAGGACTTTAGAAGTTAGCCGAACATGAGGTTGAATCCCAATGCCTCCAGGAAGAAATTCTTCAAAAATGGAAGGATATTTTCTGATCAAATCAATAGGACGCGTTGGAATTCTTAGAACTTCCTTCTTCTGAGTTATGATGGAAACTGGAACAGACTTGGACGGCTCCGATTTTATAAAATCTTTTATGTTCATCACTGGGAGAAGATTCTTCTCTCTCTCAACAGCATGATCAAGACCACGATCTCGAACCCAATTAATTGTGCCGTCTACATATGTCCGAAGGTGTATCTGAAAAATGTGGTGTTGCTGTTGGGACCGATGGGGAGGTCCTGAGCAAGAGCGGAAGAACAAAAACATTCTAGTGCTCTATTTATCTTCACTTCCTTTGTTGTTTCTTTGATTGAGCTTCAAAAATACTGAGAACCAGGCTATCTGAAAGCATTCCGAACACAATATTCATCATAAATAAAAGTTGGATAAATTTAACTCAAAATGGAGTACATTTTAGGAGAGTAAATGCTACCGGCGGCTGTGGGCCGAGGCAGGAAAGTAAAAAGTTCTGGGGCGACGGCGGCTGACCTGAAGAGACGTGGGATTACGGCGAGTGAAGGCTACGAAGAAGGAAGGCGAGGAGGCGGGCGGAGGAGAAGGAACGAGGAAGAGCTCTGGCACTGCGACTGAATTGGAAGACGGAAGTCAAGGACGAAGGAAACGAACAAGCCACTCGCGAAAAACCCTTAGGTATACATATATATGTAACCGGTGCGGTTCGGATTGACCGAATTTATTTCTCTTGAACTTGAGACCGAACCGAGCCGAGCCGGTCGGTTTCTGGAAAAACCACCCGATCCAACTGAACCTGATTATAGTACTTTTCAATGGTTGAACCAAATTTGCATACGCCATCTTTCATCCCTCCATTTTTGGCCTTTAAACGTGGCCTGAATATTGAAGGAGGGGGAATATTGTAATTTGCTTAAATAGATAGTTGAGTATGATAGGAAGGCCAATGTGATTTTCATGTTCGAATTACCTGTCGTTTGATTAGATCCCCATTCTTTTTGGTGCTCGTAAGGGATATCAAGGTGGAATGATCAAACTAAATGTACATATATTATCACATAGAGTATAATCAAATTATTATTATTTTTTAAAATGCTTGATTATTAATATGTATGTTCAACTTCTATGGATCTCAAATGATTCCTTGTTACTGTTCAAAAGATAAGCGAGAAAGAAAAATAAGATGATTGATTCATTTCTTCCGACCCTTTTTTAAATTTGATAAATGTTGGTTAATCGTATATTTATATTTTATTATAGTTTTGTAATTTAGAGTATCGTTTCCTATATGATCCCTTTGAATTGCATCTATTGAGAGGTCTAAATGATGAGTGAAAAGTCAGCTAATATAATATTTTTTAAGTTTAAAATATCGTTTTGGTCTATGCTTTGAATTTCATTTTATGATTCATTGTCTAATTTCAGTTCATCTATTTTTAATAAATCTTAAATTTAATTCTATATTTTCAGTAAATCTTTAATCTTGCCATTCAAATTATTTAATCACAATTTGTTAAATAATAATAATAATTTTCATTCAGATTTAACATGTAAATATATTTTTATAATTTATTAAAAGAATGCTAATAGAGACTTTTATTTCTTTAAAAAAAATTAACAATAAATTAGCAATATTTGCTTAATTTTAAGATTTATTAAAATTATAGGGGCTAAAATTGAATTGAAGTTATATATATATAAAAAAAAATCGAACATAATCCAAAATAAGTCATTTTTGTAGAAGTCCAGGCAAAATGGGTCATTTCTAGCCAATACCTAAATGAAGATGTTTGGAAGCATTTAACTAAATTTTCTCTCAAAAAAAAAAAAAAAAAAAAGAAAAAAAAAAAAGAAAAGAAAAGAAAAAGAAAAGGAAAAAGTTTGGAAGCATTGTCATCATTTCATCAAGGTCTTAAACATTAAATCTTCACTCTCATTTCTTTCAAATACATCTGAAAAACCCATTTATCTTGTAGCATTCCTCCCAATTGATCCAATACAATGTAGATATCTTGATCTTTAGGATGCAACCTCCCACCACCAACTATGAACTCATGAACTTCAATCAGACAGCCCCCTGGTTCCTTCTCCGCCTTCTTCATCCTCCATTGCTCACACAAAGTTATTCGTCCAAGCATGAACATTCGCCATTAGAACATAACCCATGCTTTCTTCTGTATCCAATTCATTAACTTCTCTGCTACCCTCTTTGCCATTTCTGTGTTCTCATAGACTCTACAAGCTGAGAGCAAACACCCCATTGATATGATTGCATCTCCCTCAATCGCCATGGTTTTTATCAACTGCTCTTCTTCAAGAAACCCAGCTCGGCTAAACATGTCGATCATTAAACTATAGTTGAAGTATAAATAAGCTCAAACGTACAATTGAATATTCAACAACCTTTTACATTTTTCTTTACAGTTTGTTATGTAACTACTTGTATCAGACAAAATGTATAAATATGCATCATTTACAATTTGTAGAAACAATCTTATAGAAGCTTACAAGAAAGCTACAAGATCTGTAAAGATTCTTCTTCGTCCTGTGGATGTAGGCACTGTATTGCCGAACCACGTATATCATCATGTAGATCTTCTGCTCTTCTTTCTCTTACAATATTGCATGTTCTTCTTCTTCTTCATTCTCACAGCAAACTCACGAAAATAATTAAAGAGAAAATAGTTAGCAAAAGTTTTTTTTTGCAAACAGAGGAGAGAACGTGAGAGAGAAACAAAATTAATTTGTCTGAAAATCATTTCCCATCAGAGCAGAATGCATCTCTTCCATCAGGCAGAAGATAGTGGATCTATCCACGTGTTGCACATCAGCTGGAAGATCGTGGAGCAACCTGGACCAAGTTTTCTACCAACCAAATTAATTTGGGGCAAAACAACTTGGGTTGATCACGGTTTGGATCAGCAAAAAGGGCTAGCTTAATCATTTGGGCTTTTTATTTCAAGAATTTCAAGTGTGCAGGCCCAACAAAGTGGTATCAGAGCAAAAGAATTACAAGATTGCAGTTCTTGAAGATTGAAGATTCAAGTTTTTCACTCGAAGATGTCAGTAGCAAGATTTGAAGTAGAGAAATTCGAAGGCAAAGGAGATTTTGGCCTATAGAAGGCCAAAATCAAAGCAATTCTCGGCCAACAGAAGGCTCACAGAGCTCTTCTTGACCCATCAACCTTCCCAGCCTCAGTGACAGCTCAAGAAAAAAGAAGACTAGGAGCTGGCAGCTTATGGTACGTTCGTCCTAAACCTTAGTGATAATGTTTTAAGACAAGATTTAGATCAAGAAACAACCTATAGGATATGGATTAAACTCGAAGAATTATATGCTACCAAAGATCTTCCTAGTAAATGTACCTTAGGGAGAAATTCTTTACATTTAAAATGGATTCATCAAAATCTTTGACTGATAATCTAGATGAATTCAAGAAAATCGTTGCTTAATTTAAAACCTTAAGAGAGAAACTTGAGGAGTAAAATGAGGCCTATGTGCTTCTTAATTCTTTGCCTGAACCCTATAGGGAGATTAAAAACGCTATAAAATATGGAAGGGATAATATAAGTATGCTATAAAATATGGAAGGGATAATATAAGTACTGATACAATAATATCATCCCTAAGAACTAGAGAGCTAGAGTTACAAACTGACAAAAAGGATCATCCTAGTGGTGAAGGGTTATTTGCTGAAGGAAATTTTAAACCAAATCACTCAAAGGACAGAAAACCATATAATTCAGAAGAAAACAAGCCTAAATAGAAATTAAAATGTAAATATTGCAAAAAGAAAGGACATTTAATCAAAAATTGTTTTATTCTTAAAAGGAAGAACCAAGAGAAAGAAAAGGACTCTAAAGGTAAACAACCCGAAGCTTCTGTTAGAAGGTTCTTTTATCTACTCAGATGCTCTAGCCTCAACCTTAGATAAATCCAACCATGTAAATCCCCTAGGAAAACATGATTGGGTCCTAGATTCTGGATGCACCTATCACATGACCTCTATGAGACCATGGTTCAACACCTTTCAAGAAATTGAAGGAGAAATGGTTTATATGGGAAACAACCAAGGCTATAAGATAGAAGGAATTGGCTTTGTTTCTATGAAACTTAAGGATGGAACTATTAAACTTCTTAGAAATGTGAGATATGTTCCACTTCTTAAGAGAAACCTAATTTCCTTATGAAAGCTTGATGCAATTGGGTGTGAATACAAGGGTAAAGGAAGAAAGCCTTGAGGTGCTAAAAGATTCTAAGGTAATACTAGTTGGGGAAAAGGTAAATAACTTATTTGTGGTTAAAGAAGTTGAAATGATGATAGGGACATATGTTGCCACCACAAATGAGATCACAGAGGTTGATGTTTGGCACAAGAGATTGTCTCACATTAGTGCTAAAGGTCTAGAAGTCTTATTTAAGCAAGGGATTCTACCTAAAGGTCTCTTAGAAAATCTAACTTTTTGTGAACATTGTGTTTTAGGAAAGGCCAAAAGGCAAAGTTTCACTAAAGTACAACACACCACAAAAGCTATCCTAGATTATATTCACTCAAACTTATGGGATCCAACTCCTACACCTAGCCTAAGTGGCTCAAGGTATTTACTCTCTTTTACTGATGACTTCTCTAGGAAAAGTTGGGTTTACTTCCTTAAAACTAAAGACCAAGTGTTTGATAAGTTTAAGGAGTGGAAACTCATGATAGAGAAGCAAACTTCTAAAGAAATTAAATACCTAAGAACTGATAATGGACTGAAATTCTGTAATGAAGAGTTTAATAAGTTCTGTAAAGAAACAGGAATAACTAGGCATAGGACTGTTAGATTCACTCCTCAACATAATGGAGTTGCTGAAAGACTTAATAGAACAATCATGGAAAGGGTTAGATGTCTTCTTTCAGATGCAATTCTTAGTGAAAGTATTGGGCTAAGGCAGCAAGCTACACTGTTTTCACCTTAAATAGGTGCCCTCATTCCTCCCTAAACTTCATAACTCCTGAAGAAAAATGGACAAAACATCCACCTAACCTAGAAAATCTAAGGGTATTTGGATGTGTTGGCTATATTAACCAAAGTCAGGGGAAACTAAAGTCTATGGCAGTTAAATGTATGTTTGTTGGGTTCTCAGAAGGTGTTAAAGGCTTTAAGATGTGGAATCCTATTGAGAAAAGATTTCTTGTAAGCAGGGATGTCACTTTTAGAGAAAAATAGATGTTTATGCAAAAAGAAAAGACAACATGTGAAGTTTCTAAAAGCCTTAGTATTGCTAGGATTGAGGTGGAGGCACCTAAAGATTCATCCACTAGTCAAAACCCTCCTAATGAAACTGAAGAAGAAGAAGAGGAAAACTCAAGTGAGCCTACTGAGAATACTGAAACTCAACCTGATTTAAGTCAGTATTCATTGGCTAGGGATAGACAAAGAAGAGTGATAGTTCCTCCAGCTAGGTATACTGAAGCTAATTACATGAACTTAGTTCTAAATGCCACAATAGCCCCTAATGATCAAGAACCTGCTACTTTTGAAGAGGCAGTGAACTGCCCTAATGCTAGGTCTTGGATTGAAGCTATGTGTGAAGAAATTGAATCACTCACTGTCAATAACACTTGGACCCTAGCCCCTCTTCCAAAAGGATGCAAGCCTATAGCTTCTAAGTGGATATATAAACTAAAGAAGGGTTCTAGTAAAGAAGAAAAACCTAGGTACAAGGCTAGGTTAGTAGCTAAGGGGTTTACCCAAAGGGAAGGTATAGACTACTCTGAAATTTTGTCACCAGTAGTAAAGCAAATCTCTATTAGACTTCTACTATCTCTAGTTTCTCAGTACAACCTTGAACTAGATCAACTAGATGTTAAAACAGCTTTCCTTCATGGAAATCTAGAAGAGGTTATCTATATGGTTCAACCTAAAGGGTTTGAAGAAAGAGGAAAGGAAGACCTTTACTGTCTCCTAAACAAATCTATATATGGTCTTAAACAATCCCCTAGATGCTGGTACAAAAGATTTAATGATTACATAGAGAGTATTGGGTTTCAAAGAAGTATCTATGACATTTGTTCTTATGTTAATTCAACAACCTATAAGGATAAAGTCTATCTACTACTCTATGTTGATGATATGTTACTAGCTAGAAAATCTAAGGAGGATTTAAAACATGTCAAAGATCTTCTAAAGAGAGAGTTTGACATGAAGGACTTGGGTCAGTCTAAAAAGATTCTTGGGATTGAAATAAGTAGAGACAAGGCTTCCTCTATCCTCACCATTAGTTAATTAAACTACTGTGAAAAAGTTATTAACAGATTTAATATGTCTAATGCTAAACCTGTCACTATACCTATTGCTAGTCATTTTAAACTTTCTGTAGAAAACTCACCCAAGGAAACAGACATAGAACATTTGACTCAAATGCAATTAATTCCTTACAACCAAGCAGTAGGTAGTCTAATGTATCTAATGATATCTACTAGACCAGACCTATCCTACTATACTAGACTTATCAATAGATGCATGTCTAACCCTGGAAAAAAGCACTGGGAAGCAACAAAATAGATATTAAGATACTTAATATGGTCTAAACAATCAAAATTAACATATCAAAGTACAAAAAAAACAAAATTAGAGCTATATGGATAGTTGATTCAGATTTTGCAGGTGACCAACACAAAAGAAGATCACTAACAGGATATCTATTCTTATATGGTCCAAATTTATTATGTTGGAAAGCAAATCTTCAATCAATCACAACCCTATCGACTACTGAAGCAGAATATATGGCTTTATCAGAGGCAATAAAAGAAGCATTATGGTTAAAGGGGTTGATGAAGGATTTTGGTATCAATCAAACAGTAGTAAAGATCTACTGTGATAACCAAAGTGCCATTCATCTTTCCAAAAACCCTCAATACCACTAAAAGGACCAAACACATAGATATTAAATATCACTTTGTAAGGGACATAATAGAAAAAGGTGAAGTCGAAGTTTTAAAGGTTCATAACAGCGAGAATGCCGCTGATAATCTTACCAAACCAATTTCAAAGCTCAAGCTTGCTAACTGTCTTGGTCGGATTGGCTTCCAGCTTCCTGAAAAAGGGTGAAGACATGTCAGATCTGGAAGGAGTAGAGCTTGCATGTTGAGCTTAAGGTGGAGATTTGAAATATAAATAAGCTCAAGCATACAATTGAATATTCAATAGCCTTTTACATTTTTCTTTACAGTTTGTTATGTAACTACTTGTATCAGACAAAATGTATAAATATGCATCATTTACAATTTGTAGAAACAATCTTACAGGAGCTTATAAGAAAGCTACAAGATCTGTAAAGAAAAGTGCGACTTAGCTTCTGAATAAAAAATTCTTCTCCTTCCTGTAGATGTAGGTACTGTATTGCCGAACCACGTATATCATTGTGTAGATCTTCTTCTTTTCTTTCTTTTTACATTATTGCACGTTCTTCTTCTTCTTCATTCTCACGACAAACTCACGAAAATAATCAGAGAGAAAAGAGTTAACAAAAGTTTTTCTGCAAACAGAGGAGAGAATGTGAGAGAGAGAAAATTAATTTGTCCGAAAATCATTTTCCATCAGAGCAGAAGGCATCTCTTCCATCAGGCAGAAGATAGTGGATCTATCCACGTGTTGCACATTAGCTGGAAGATCGTGGAGCAACCTGGACCAAGTTTTCTACCAACCAAATTAATTTGGGGCAAAACAACTTGGGTTGATCACGATTTGGATCAGCAAAAAGGGCCAGCTTCATCGTTTGGGCTTTTTATTTCAAGAATTTCAAGTGTGCAGTCCCAACAATAATATTTTATTGATGGTTCAATTCTGTATGTGTTTCATCACCAAGTATTAAGAGAGCTCATTGAAAGTGATTTTGTTAAGCTGGTTTCTATTTTATTTTATTGTTACAACTGATAAATTGGATAAATTGGTTTTCAATTTTTGCTGTTATTCAGTTGTATGGTTTGTTTATTGTATTTGCACAATGTGCTTTCTATATAAAAGCCATTGTGTTAGTCACTCTTCAATATAGAAAAAGATGATTTCATTTGTGACCATTCCCTATTCTTCATTTCTTTAGATGGTATCAGAGTTTTAAAGTCAAAAGACGAAAGAATCCGGGCTAGTTTTTTCCTCTTTCTTCTTCCAATTTTTTTTTCTCTTCATCTCTCGATCAATGGATTCTCCAACCAGAGAGCAATCTTCTTCTAAGATGGTTACCTTGTCGATTCCACCTAAAATGATTAACCCAGGAAGTAAAATTACTACAGTGAAGCTTGATGAAAACAAATTTCTTTCCTGGAAATAGTTTCCACAACTCTAAGAGGTTACAGTCTTGAAAAATTCATAGATCAAGATAGTATTCTTCCATCAAAATTTATAGCTGTCGAATCATCCTCATCTTCAACAAGAAAATTAAATCCCGATTACGAGTTCGGGATAAGACAAGATAGTCTTATTCTTTCTTGGTTACTTGACGCCATGACGAAAGATATCCTATCAGAGATACTGGACTGTTCGATATCAAAAGAAGTGTGGAGTATATTGAATGCAAGATTTTCTTCTAGGAATATGGCCAAGTCTTTGATCTGAAAGGAAAATTGGAGGCGATGAAGAAAGGAAACATGAAATTAGAAGAATATTTTCAGAAGATAAAGAACTTAGTTGATTCCTTGAAAGCTGCTGGTTGAAAAATATCACATGAAGATAATATTATGCATATCTTAGCAGGATTAGGTCTTGAATTTGATTCCATTGTATCAGTCATCACTGATAAAGATGAATACCCCTCCTTACAAAGAGTGTATTCTTAGCTTCTTGCTTAAGAAAATCAATTTGAAAGGCATAGTTTGATAAATTCAAATGGATCTGCCCCTTCTGTGAATCTGATCACTCAAACACAGTCAAAATGAATTCCTAATCCTTTTCCTTAATCAAATAATAACGGTGGAAATAGAAGAGGCAAGAATCAGAACAACAAGCAGAATAAACATTTATGGAACAGTAATAGCAAACCTGAGTGTTAAGTGTGTGGCAAATTTGGTCATACAATTCTAAAGTGTTATCTTCTTCTTAAAAAGTGGTTTCAAGGACCAAATCAAAATCAACATGGACAACATTTTTGTATAAATAATCAAGGGTAGAATATGAAATCTCTTTCTATAAATACATTGTCGATTCAAAATGAATTCAATAGGGAAAATTAATGGTTTCCAGACTCATGAGCAACGAATTATGTCACAAATGATGCATCAAATTTGACCTCTAGATCAAAATACACTGATAACAACAAGGTGTTGGTTGGCAATGGTGCAGGTTTGAATGTCTCTCATATAGAATCCTTCTTCTTGAAATCTTCTCTTCCTACTATATATCCAAATACTATCTTTCAACTTCGAAATCTACTTCATGTTCCCAAAATAACCAAAAATCTCATAAGTGTTAGCTAATTTGCTAAAGATAACCATGTCTATTTTGAATTTCACTCTAGTACTTGTTTTATGAAGGATTTCAATGGGAAAACTCTTCTCAAGGCAATCTTGTTTATGGACTTTACTGTTTTGCTATGGAAAAGGTTGAGTCTTAAGGTTCCCTGTCTTCCTGTGGTTCAATATCAACAACCAACTCTTAAGTCTTTCATACCTCAGTTACATAATCTCCTACCAAACTGTCTCCGGAATGTTCTACACGATATATGACATAATAGGCTAGGACATCCAAGCTTAAGCACTATTAAACATGTCCTTACTACTTGTAACATTTCTTATTCAAATAAAAAGAACTCTTCAATTTGTCATGATTATACTTTAAAAGCCATAATCTTCCTCTTACTAATTCTCAGACTGCCTTATTCCTAAGCCATAATCTACCAAACATGTCTTTATTCCTCCTCTTCAACTAATTGTGATTGATATTTGGGGACCATCTTATCAAACCTCTAGGAATGTATTTAAATACTACATTAGCTTTGTTGATGCCTTTTCTAGATATATATGGATCTATTTTCTTAAAAATAAAAGTGAGGCACTTAGTACTTTCATATCTTTTAAACAAACAGTTGAAAAACTTCGAAAGCCAATACTTCGTCTTTAAACTAATGGAGGGGTGAATTTAATTCATTCATTTCCTATCTAAAATCTCAAGGTATTGAACATCGAATGACTTGTCCTCATACTTACCAACAAAATGGTATTGCAGAAAGAAAACATAGACATATTGTTGAAACCGGTCTAGCCTTATTATCTCATTCTTCTCTAAACTTTGAATTTTGGGATGATGCTTTTTCTACTGCAGTCTATTTAATTAATAGACTATCTACATTAATTCATCAAAAAATATCTCCCTTTGAGAAGATTTTTAGTATCAAACCTAACTATTCACTTCTAAAAACATTTGGTTGTTTATGTTATTCCATTTTTGAGATCAAATAATAAACATAAACATGATCCTAGGTCAACCCCTTGTATTATTATTATTATTATTATTATTATTATTATTATTATTTGTTATAGTAATATTCCTAAAGGCTATAAATGCATAGCTGAATCTGGTCGTGTATATGTCGCCAGACATGTACTATTTGATGAGTTCAAAATTTCCTACAATATCTTTCTTCAAGCCAAATTCAAAACTTTTTTATACATCTAATACCTTGAGCTTTTCACCTATATTAAAACATCACCAATCACCTTTTACTCGATCAAACAACCCATCTCCATGTGCTAACAATGGCTTATCTACCTCAAATCCATCCAATCCTTTACATCTTATTACCCAATGTACCAATAACATACCCAACAACTCCTCTACATCATCACCATTGGATAATAACTTGCCTCAACCTTTACTTGAAACTTCCCCATCCGATTCGTATTCACAACCCATCTCTTCCTCTCCTACTTATTCTTCACAGCCTACCTGTGATCCAAATGAGATTGATGGGTCATTCTATCCTACATCAATATCGAATACATCTATTATTGTTAATCAACATCCAATGGTCACCAGGGGGAAGAATGACATTTTCAAACAAAAAATACATTCAATTGAATATATTGAAGTAGAGTTTCCAAATGTGAAAGAAGTTTTGAAGTGTTCTCATCGGGTACAGGCCATGACAAAGGAATACAAAGCACTGATAGCAAATGAAACATGGTTTTTAGAGCCCCAACCGACTGATAAGAAAGTGATAGGATGCAAATGGTTGTTCAAGATCAAAAGAAATTCAGATGGATTCATAGCTAGATATAAAGCAAGATTGGTAGCTTAAGGATACAATCAAGTTGCAGATCTTGATTATACTGAGATGTTTAGTCTAGTAGTAAAACCTATAACCATTATAGTTTTGTTCACTCTTGTGTTATACTATGGCTGGAAGTTGAGACAAGTAGACATAAATAATGTCTTTCTTCATGGTATACTAGAAGAAGAGGTATATATGATACAACCACCAGGTATGATTGATAAATCAGCTCCTACAAAGATATGCAAATTAAAGAAAGCTTTGTATGGTTTGAAACAAGTTCCTAGAGTATGGTTTGATAGACTTACTTCTTTTCTACATTTACAAATTCTAAGGTTGATTCATCTCTTCTGATATATTGTACAAATGGAGTGGTATATGTCGATGATATTGTTATCACAAGTAACTCACCTCAAATGATTGATAAACTAGTTTTAGACCTGAACAATAAATTTTCTCTCAAAGATCTTGGTTTAATTACTTCCTAGGAGTTGAAGTGTCATATCCAGAAAATGGAGGAGTCTTCTTGTCTCAAAAGAAGTATATATCAGATCTGTTACCCAAGGCAAACATGCAAGATGTCAATGCCAATTATACTCCAATGGTAAGTGTTTTATCAACCTTTCATGGTGAAAGATTTGATGATGTCAAGTTGTATAGGAGTATTGTGGGTGCCTTGTAATATGTGACTTTAACAAGACCAGAGATTGCCTATAGTGTTAACAAGGTATGCCAATTTATGCATTCTCCAAACCAATTTCACTGGCAAGTTGTGAAAAGGATCATGAAATATCTAACAAGTACTATTGATCATGGATTGTTGTTTAAGAAACCAAAAGACTTGCTTATTCAGGGCTTTGCTGATGCTGATTGGACATAAGATCCGAATGATAGGAAGTCAACTTCAGGAGTATATGTGTATACTTTAAAGGAAATCTAATTCAATGAGCTTTCAAGAAACAAATTGTAATTTCCAGATCTAGTACTGAGCAAAATATAAGAGTTTGACCCTTGTTTCTTCTTAATTAATCTGGCTATATTCTCTATTCAAAGAATTACATGTTCAGCTATGGCAAACTCCAACTCTGTGGTGTGATAACCTCAGTGCGATTCATCTATGTGCGAATCCAATTCTTCATTCTCACACTAAACATCTGGAAATAGACATATATTTTGCCAGAGATCCTATTCATCAAAAGAAAGTTTGAATATAATATCTTTCAACTAGTGCTCAAATTCCCGATCTGTTCATAAAGCCTTGCTAAATTCCCTCATTTGAAAGACAAGTTAAATGTTTGTTCATTACAACACATTGGCTTGAGGGGATATTAAGAGAGCTCATTGAAAGTGATTTTGTTAAGATGATTTATGTTTTATCTTATTGTTACAACTCATAAATTGGGTTTTAGTTTCTGCTTTATTCAGTTGTATGGTTTGTTTATTGTATTTGCACAGTGTGCTTTAGTTACTCTTCAATATAGAAAAAGATGATTTCATTTGTGACTCTTCTCTATTATTCATTTCTTTAGAGTGAGAAAATCTCCCGCCTTCATCCACATTGCACCGTGATTACAAGTTTTTTTCTTTTTCTTTTTTTTTTTTGGGAGAAGATTACAAGCTGTTAATACAGCCATGAAACTAACAGATGGTTTAAAGACTTGAAGATTTCAGGATTTTGAATAGCAAAACTGCATCCTTTTCGCAGCCATTTACTGCCAGGCCAAAGATCATGAAGCTCCAACTGGATAATCCTCTGTTGGGTATTTTCTCAAACTCTTGGAGGGCATCCCCTACGCCACCACATTTGCAGTACAAGTCTATGATTGCTGTAACTACAATCTCATTCAACTCTAGATTGTACTTCTTTATGCACTCATGAATCCATTCGTCTTGTTCTGAGTGCTCCAATTTGAGCTGAAGCACTTAACAAGCTCACCATAAAAACTCACTAGACTGGATTTCTAACAGGCATTTTATCGAACAGCTTCCTCGACTCGTTAATTTCCCCACATTTAGCCACACCCAGAATCATGGAATTCCAGGAAACGACATCGAATTCTAGTTCTTGGTTATAGATTTGATGTGCTTCATTAAAAAAACCCACCAAGTAGCATGCATGTCCAAAATTGTGTTTATGATAAAAGGGTCGGACCGAAGGCCTAATTTTATTATCCTCCCATGAATCTGAGCTCCATCATGGGCAAGTCCAAGTTGAGAGTAAGCTTTGAAAACTGATGGATAAGTCAATCTCTGCGGTTCTACTTGTGAAGAAACCAACATGTTGATGAAAAGAGAGAATGCAATTTGAGGGTTCGAGCTTTGAGAGAAGCCTCTTATTACTGTATTCCAAGAAAAGAGATTAGGGTTTTGCATTTGCAGAAAGACCAAATATGCATAATTCATATAACCCAACTGGGAGGAGCAGAAGGCTAAAGTACGGGTAGCAGCGAAAGAGTTTTTGGCCTGACCGGATTTGATCAGGTGGGCATGAAACTGTAGCAGGTCTCTCATGGTGGTGCAATACTGATCCACCATTGAAAGGTAAGGTTGGTTGAAGATGATCAATTTTGATGTTGAAATTGGTGAAAGTGAAGGGAGCCCACAAAAACTTGCTAATATGTTTCACTTCTGATTCTTAGGTTTTAGTTTTTTCTTCACAGAACTCACAAAGTGGCTGAAGAAGGTGTAGAACTTTCCAGTGGTGTGGCCATGGCAGAAACTCAGTCATCCAATTCCAATCTATGACAGGGCCACCATCCACCCAAAAAAAGATGTCATTATACACATGGGCCATAGGTATTGTTTCTTTCTAATCCAGCTATAGTGCCAATGACAGGCTTAGGATTCACTTTTAGACTTTCCACTTTATAATCATTTTCACCTTCACCATTTTTGTTTTGAAACTTTTGGCCTGGACTGGACCTGAATTGAGGACTTCCATTCAAAATGTACAGTACTTTTTCCATTTGGGTTCTGTTTAGAATATTCATGCTCTGGTTAGATCTTAAAAATTTTGATGTACTTAAGAACTTTCTGTAGTTAATGTTTGGTTTTTGGGATATTTTGAGCTTATCAAGGACTATTTATAATTTATATATAAACATACGAAAAATCTTGTCAGGATCGATGATCCAACTGTAATTTCCTTCAACTACCTTGGACTTGTTGTATATTTGGCAAGAGAAATTTAAGTCAAAAGGATTCAGTGGTGACCCATTGTCCTCCAAATTAGGATTGCAAATGAATCAATTGCACTGTAGTTAGTCAAGATTGTGGGATCAGAAGGAAATAATTAGGCAGGAAAAAGATGAACCAATTTTAATACATCCATGCTGAAGTGGCCAGAAAGGAGAAGGGAAAAAAATAAACATATCATAACCATCATTACATCAAAGATTATCAGTAAGCAGCCCACATTAAAGAACTAAATTTCAATCATATCTTTCTTTTTACTTTCTTTTTGTTAACCGTCCTCGGGCTTCCCCCAATTTCCCTCCTCTTTTCCTTCCTCTGTTTCTTATTTGCTCGCACCACCCTACACCCTATGTCTACTCTCTCTCTCTCTCTCTCCACCCAAAGAAAAAGGGAGCACTTGTACTTTCAAAATGGATATTTTACAGGACAAGGAGTGTAAAGTCTTCAACTTTTCTACAAGGTAATGATGCCACTCCACAATATCATGTCCAACTCTCTATATTTAAACCAGAAAGAAAGCAGGTAACTCTGGTAACTAAGGAACTATCATCTAAAAGTAGGAGGATGAGGAACAGCCTGCTCATAAGAGGAAGAACAGGAGGATTGACCCATGAATGGATTATACACAGCCTAATATTCCTCATTCTTGGTCATTTTCTTCATCCAGGTGACAGATTATTCATTTCCTCTGTACATTTAGAGTCTATATGATGATGATAAAATGACTATTTAGATATTTCTATTACAGGCATTTAATGCACTCCATTGATTTTTCTTTCTTTTATACATATAAAACATGTACCTTTTCTTCTCTCATTAAGTGTCCTCTACAGAATCTTAAATGCCCATTAATTATTGTACTCTTCTCTGCCGTATTATTCAAACTTGACATTTTTTTAATGGCCATATTTATCGTTTAATATTCATCTGTTTATTTTTCCAGAACTGAACAAATTGAAGGCTCTATTTCTCGTCTTCCTTCCCATTTGGATCTCCCGGGAATAACTATTCTGAGTTGAAGATTGTGAAATTTAAATTACTTTTTAAATTTAAGTTGCTTGAAGTTTAGGATCTAATGTAGCAAGTTAACCATTTTAATCTTGTTGACTTAGAATTTAGGACAAATAGAATTTAGAGTAAGCAATCTGATATTAGAAGCTTCACTCATGTTGGTCTGGAATCTTTCAATGATATGCTCAAACAAGCGTCTACAGGGCTCCCTAAATTTTTACAGGCTAATATGAACTTCAACAACTTTTACTTCATTGCACTTTTTGTTTTAAGGATGAATTTCAACTGAGCTTTTCTGTGTTTTCATCAAGATTTTATTTTGTCTTGTTCCATGTGCAATTCAATGTTCAGGAGGATGGGTTTAATTTTATTTCTAAAACAACAATGTAGGGGGAAAATATAGCTTAAATTTTGTTTCTGGGATCCAAAATGACAGGACACACGAGAGAGCTAAACCATGAGAATCAGAAATTCAGTTCCCCGGTTTCCACCACTCAAAGGGATATCACCACCCCTATAACAACTGTTCCCACAATAATTCTTTCCAACCCCACCGCGTCAACTCCATTTATCAATCCAACTTCAACCGCGGACACGTATTCTCCGGTCATGGGATCTCCCAAAAGATCATCTCCACCTTCGTCAGGGGCTAGTTGGTGCATTGCTAGTCAAAGTGCATCACAAAAGGCATTGCAAATTGCTCTAGACTACGCATGTGGCTATGGTGGTACTGATTGCTCAGCAATTCAAGCTGGTCAAAGCTGTTACAACCCAAACACCATTCATGATCATGCCTCCTACGCCTTCAATAGCTACTATCAAAAGAATCCTGTTCCAAATAGCTGTAACTTTGGTGGGACTGCTGTCATTACGAGCACTGACCCAAGTATGTTGCTTCCTTCAAAAGTTGTTTCTTTGTTGGCCCACTGGATTATAATGCGTTCTTTTACCTATTGTCTCTCCCTTTCTTTTTTCTTTTGTGGGGGGGGGAGGGAGGAGGGGGGAGGGGAAGATAAGGCAAACTTTTTATAATTTGGTCACGATACTTCAGTGATAGAAGGTTGAACTGATTTCCTTAACAAGTTCAAAGAATAAAAAATTTTCTTATCATAGAAACAGAACCCAAATTGCTGCAATGCTATCTGAGAGTTCCTTCTGAACAACCAGAAGCTTTGGACGTATTAAAAAGAACAACCTTTGTGAACCAACTCTATTTGTCCTCTTTCAGCTTCTTAATATCTTCAATGGGAAGTGTGGATATGAAGAAATGTAGTCCTATCTTATTTCTAAATCAATGATCAAAACCCCAAATCTAATACTCAGAGGAAATTGAGCCTTTTCCCTTTTTCCTAGTTGGGTGTCTGTAGGGACTATAAAGTGATGTGAATTATTGAAGCTGTAATGGGCTGTAGTGGAATTCGTCTTTCTGCAACTGCAAGATGTTTAGCGACAAAAAACTTCATAGATTGACTCTGTTTCTATAAATTCTTGTTTATGTCTTTTCTCACCACTATTTTTTTCAGGTACTATGGCCTGTCAGTACACATCCACTAGGTAAAATCTCCATCTTCCATTGTTTCCATTTCCTTTCCTTTCCTGCTACCATTCATTCATGTCCTAACACAATATGACACTGCCTTTTTTCCAACTCTCCAGCACAAGTTCATCAATTCTAAACACCACAAATTCCAAGGGATCAACAGTGTTTGGTGCTGTACCCTCAAGCCCCTCTCCTTCAGCAGCAACTTGTCAAGAAATAAATGTTCTACAACTATTGTTGTTGACCATGGTTTCTCTCATATTATTACACAGCAACAACCTTCATGGCTGATTGGGACAGTAAAACCAACATAATTGCTTAAAAAGCTTTGCATTTACTTCACCCAATTCAAGTTGCTTGATAGAACTGCAGAGTTTTGGATTCAGGAACAGACATTTATGGGACATGTTTTTTAGCCTACTTGCTCATAAGTTAGTAAAGCAAATTTTAGTAAGAGCAAAGTGAAGATTTTTCAATGTTGTGTTGGATCTAGAATATATGCACATGTCTACTGCTTGAAAGAAGATGAAACTCTTTTTTTTCTTGATGTGAGATCTGTCTGATTTTTTCTTTTTTTAAATTAATTTCAAAGCATCTTGTGACATTGGGGAAAAGAACTAGTAACTATACATGAATCTAATCTTGTTGTTTGTATTGTACATTTTGTACTTTTCCTCTTGAACCCCTCTGTGTTTTTTCCTTTGATAATATAGTGTTCTACTTTTAATTGCAAATGAATAATTGGTCTATCCAATTTTTAAATAAATATTAGAACAACAATAATAAAAATAAAGAATCTTAGGTTCCTTTTCCACATCACATTGCTTTTTATTTCCTCGTATTTCGGTGGATATGTTATTATTTTTTCTTACCATACCATACGAATCACACAATTCTTTATTCACTGAATATTTAAATAAGGCAACTATTTAAAGTAATTTCTAACATAATAGATATTTGGTTCAATTACAAGTTTCTTAAACTTTAAGGTTTATATTTATTTAGCTTTCGAACTTTTGAAGGTGTCTAACAAGTTCTTAAACTTACAATTTTATGTTAATAGTTACGAATTTACAATGTTTGTTTGGGTCATGGACAAATTCAACATTTTTAAATGTTAACTGATCTATTAGATATAAATTTTGGGGAAAAATATCAATCTGTACCCCTAAATTTTGAAGGTTATATTATTTAAAATATTGAACTAATAATTGTATCAATTTAAATCCCAATTTTTTATGAGTGTATTAATTTATACTCTCCGTTACATCTCTTTTGGATAAATATTACATGAGATTTGTAGTTTTACCAATTAAACCCATAAACTTTCATATGCAAATTAATTTAGACTCTTATGTAGGATTTTCTTTGAAAATCATTGACACATCAATTCTAATAATTCATTTTTTTTTTTGTTAATCCTACATTTGAATAAGTCTATACACGTGAAAGAATGTATGCATGGGTAATTTTTTTAAAAAAATAATCTTCAAAACTGTCTAAATTGATTCACATGTGACAATTTATGATTTTAATTGAAAGAATTATAAGTTTCACATGATATTTTTTAAATAAAATTTAAATAAAATTTAAAGGAAGGTGTACATCATTACCGTTATGGAAGTTCATAATTGAAATTAATACCATTATTAATTCCAAGTTTTACTTGATACCATCCCAAAGTTTAGGAACATAATTTTTTTTTATTAGTTTTTTATTTAGTTGATCTATGATTTTTTTAAATGATCAACATTTGGGGACAAAATTTAAAATTTTAAAAGTTTAAACAAAATTAACCTTGTCATTGTAAAAAAAATATAAATTGATTTTTTTTTTTTTTTTTTGTGTAAATGAGAATTTATAAATACAGTTGTAGTGTATAAAGTGAATAAAATTGTTTTTGTTGTGAACTTGAGGGATACAATGGAAATACGGATACCAATAAATATAATATTAAAATGAATATAATATAATATAATAATAAAATAAATAAATACTAAAATAAATTAAACATACTATTTAAATAAATAAATTAACAAAATATAAAATAAGAAAATTTTCTAAATTCTCCATTTTCTCCAATTTTCATGAACTTTGCCCAATGTGTGTGTCTTACAAACTCCATCAAATGCCTCTAAGAGGTGGTTTACTTGAACACTAAGAATGAGTATTTACAAGATACATGACAACGAACATGAGGTGTAGAAGGAGTGATATTTGGCTTTTGATACTAAGAATGGATATCTATTTTACACATAATTTATAATATTTATAATACTCCCCCTTAGATACCCATTGTTTATATATATGAAATATGCATCGTCAAAACCTTACTAGGAAAAAACCCATTGGAAAGAAAAACCATAGTGAAAGAAAAAAAAGTACATTTTTCATATAATCTAATACTCTTAAAAAGAATAAAGTATATTTACCTCCCTTCATGTAAACATAACTTGAGATCTCTAAGCCGCCGCATTCCAATGTTATGCACCAATTTCTCAAAGATTGTGGTTGGTAATGATTTTGTAAATAAGTCTATCAGGTTATCCTTTGAACAAATTTATTGTATAGTGATGTCAACATTTTCTTCAAGATTATGAGTGTAAAAAAGCTTTGGTGAAATATATTTTGTTTTATCTCCTTTAATATATCTTCATTTATTTTGGGATATGCATGTTATATTGTCTTCATATAATATCGTAGGAAGATTTTTACTAGAAGACAAACCACATGTTCCACAAATGTGTTAAGTCATTGATCTTAGCCATACACATTCTCCACTAGCCTCGTGAATTGCAAGAATTTCAGTATGATTTGAGGAAGTGTCTGTTATGGTCTATTTCACTAATCATTATGATATAGTAGTTTCTCCACCTGTGAACAGATAACCTATTGATGATCTAGCTTTCTGTGGATCAGATAAATATCTAGAATCTTCATAACTAACTAGATCAAAATTTGATTTATTTGAATAAAACAAACCCATGTCGGTCGTTCCTTGGAGACAACAGAGTATAAGCTTAATTTCATTCCAATGTCTTTTTGTTGGAGAAGAATTATCTCTTGTTAACAAATTTATTGAAAATGCAATATCTGGTCTTGTATTATTAGCAAGATACATAAGTGCACTGATTGCATTAAGATATGGTACTTCAGGACCAAGAAGTTCTTCAGTATCATCTCAAGGTCGAAATATATATTTCGTCACATCTAATGAACGAACTTCTATTAAAATGTTTAATGGATGTGCTCTGTCCATATAAAATCTTTTCAAAACTTTTCCTATATAAATTGACTGATGAACAAATATTCTATCTGCTAAATTTTCAATTTGCAAGCCAAGGCAAAATTTTGTTTTTCCGAAATCTTTCATAAAAAATTCTTTCTTAAGATATTTTATTGCCTTTGAAAGCTCTCCAAGAATTCTAGTTATATTTAAATCATCAACATATACTGGTTGTGCTTTCTTTATAAGAACACATGGACATATTGGATTGTTATGATATCTTCCTTTCAACAAATATCCATTTAGGCGATTGTACCACATTCGTCCTGATTGTTTCAATTCATATAACGATTTCTATAACTTTATTGAATAAAATTTCTGGGAATTTGATTTATATATTTCAGGTATCTTAAGTTCTTATGAGATTCTCATATAAATGTCATTATCAAGAGATCCATATAAATATGTTGTGACTACATCCTAAGATGCATATCTAGACTTCCGTACACAGTTAGACCAGTTAAATATCTTAATGTAATTGCATCCACCATCGGAGAATATGTCTCCTCATAATCAATACCAAGTCTTTGTGAAAAATATTGTACAACTAGTCTTGCTTTATATCTTGTGGTCTCTATTGGGGTTGATGCCCTAAAGTCTCATGTCCTGTAGTTTGTAAATAGTTTGTACGAACGCTTATGATGTATAATATATGATATTTACTTCATTTCTTGATTTTACTCATCTGGATGTTTTATTTGCTTTACCACAAACCAATAAACTAAAATCCCTGGTTGTCTTTATGTAACTTAAGTATGTATGTGGTGACATATAAATGGATCATGTCTTAAGTGATAACCAAAATGGTCTATAGTATATGGACTGTCTCTTATACACATCTAGATGTGTATAAGAGACAGGTTATCGTACTCATGATTGGTTATATCCGATGGACATAGAAATATATCTGTGGTAAGAAGAGTTCAACTGTCCTTCTTTAGTGGAATGCCTGGCAGTTAACGGATGGTGGATCTCGTGGCTAAAGAGTTTAGTCAACTATTCACGCACCGTTGGAGCTTCGAGCCGTAGGTCCATAACGTCCCCTTGGTAACTTGGATACAAGTTGAAAATCAGTTTTTGGGTCAGTTTGAAATGTTCAAATTGACAAAAGGGAGTTTGATTATACATGATATAATTGAACTGGTTAATTATATATGATATGATTGACTAAATATATGAGATACATTATTATGGAGGAAATTGAATATAAATATGATTTATATCAAGTATAGGAGAAACCACTATAGTTGATATACGATATCAAACTATAGGTTATGAATATAATATGATTATATTTATTATTTTATTAATTGGACGGTTATGAGATAATTGGCCGACGTTTTCTCTGAATTTGTGCATTAGTGAGAAGTTCAATTCAGTTCTAGTAACTGAAGAATAAAATAAAAATTGTTTTCATTTTGAAAAAGACACACATAGTCGCTCATGGTGTGATAAGCCTTTTATCGCTTAGTGTTTGAGAGCCTATACGATAGCGCCCGTTTACTAAACAATCGCACACCCGTGCGCCCTTTATCTAAATGATCACTTAATATTTCTAGACGATCGCTTAGCGCCTGAGCTGATCTAAACGATCGTATAGATGATCACTTAGCTTTTATTACATGATCGTGTACCTCGTTCTAAATGATCAAACACACAACTATACGATAGTCTTTCCATTCTCCTACTTGCTTGATCTTCGTACACGATAGCCTTTTCTCCTCACCTCTACCAATTCCATTAAAGCCCACACTTTGGATTCTCACTCCGAGAATACTGAGGGCTCCGAGTGATGGTGTCGTCCCCGTTGCTTGTTGTTCGTGCGAGGCTGTTCGTGTAGACGATTGAGGTGTTGCTGGGCGATTACTTGCTGGACTAGCAAGAGCGAGAGCAGTTCATTCACGGAGAGAGCAAGTTTTGACAAGAAAAGTCTTCAACTGGTATGCTCTCTCGGTTTCTTGTTTTTATCCTTTAAGCATACCAGTAATTTAGCATTATCAATGCATATCTGTATGTTAGAATGTATATGTGGAAATTCTGTCACAATGAATTGGAAAGATCTGCTTCCGCTCATAGGTACTCTTGTATAAGAGTTCCTTCAGCCTCATTATTTTCATTTATTTTTCTCACAAATACTCATTTGTATCCCATAGGTTTGATACCTTCTGGCGTTCGGACTACTGGTTCAAAAACCCGACGTTTTGAAAATGAGTTTAATTCTGTCTCAATTGCTTGTTTCCACTAAAGCCAATATTTTCTATATCGACATTCTTTAGAAGATTTTGGTTCAGAATCCTCATTTTTGGATATAATATTAAGAGTGATATTATTTGCAAAAATGTTGTCAACAACTACATGAGTTCGGTTCTATCTTTTTCCTGTCATGACATAGTTTATTGAAATCTCATTATTATCTTTATGTATTCCACCTTCGTCATTGGTCATGTCATGAATTTATTCATGGTATTTACATCCTCAACCAAGTATTATTAACTATTAATTATTTTTCTTTTTCAAGGATTTTTATCTTCGGACCACTAGTTTACCACACTTATAGCATGTTTCAGACTCATTAGTGGAAACTTGTTGTATTTGATATCAATTTTTGATAGAACATTTGCAGTTAGTATATGTGACTTAGTTACTATTCTTTGCATCTATAAATGCATCTGGTAATTGATTTGCTATATTTTGCAAATGAATATCTTCTGAACTTCAAGTTCACATTGATCTGTACGAGGATCTAATGAGACAATAGAGATGCGTTCCATGTAATTCATTTTTCCTACTTCTTAATTCCCCCCCTAATGTTGGAACATTTGTCTCATTAAAATGACAATCAACAAATCGTGCAGTAAATACATCACCTGTCAGGGGTTCAAGATATTTGATAATTGATGAGGAATCATATCCAATATATATTCTTGATCTCCTTTGAGGACTCATCTTAGTGCGTTGTGGTGGAGCAATTGGAACATATACTACACATCAAAAAAATTCTCAGATGGGAAATATTTGGCTCATGATCATAATCTAATTACAATGACGAGTACTTATGATAAGCTACTGGCCTAATACATACAAGTGATACTGCATGCAAAATAGCATGTCCCCATACAGATGTAGAGAGCTTGGCTCTCATAAGCAATGATATAGCAATTAACTGCAAACGTTTTATGAATGATTCTGCTAAACCATTTTTTATATGATATGAGCTACAGGATGTTCAACATTTATCCCAATTGACATACAATAATTATTAAAAGTTTGAGGTGTAAATTCACCAACATTATCAAGACGAATAATCTTAATTATATAATTAGGAGATTGTGCTCTTAACTTAATTATTTGAGCAAGTAATCTTGCAAATGCAAGATTTCAATTTGATTATAAGCACATGTGTGACCATCTGCTATATTCGTCTATTAATACCATAAAATATCCAAATGGTTCACTTGGTGGGTTAATAGATTCGCATATATCATCATGAATTCGTTCTAAAAATGCAGGTGATTCAGTCCCCACTTGACTGGTGGTGGGCTAATAATTAATTTTCCTTAAGAGCAAGCATCACATGATAATTCATTAGATTGAAGAATCTTCTGACTCTTCAATGGATGTTCGTTTGAATTCCCAATAATTCTTCTCATCATTATAGACCCTAAATGACCTAATCTGTCATGCCAAATTACAAAAATATCTGGATTCATGAACTTATTGTTCGTTGTTGCATATGTTTCAATTTCTCGTATATGAGTATAATATAATCTAGAAGATAAAGCAGACAACTCTTCCAGTATACGTTTTTTATATGAGACAGTAGATATGATATAAAGATACTCCATATTATTCTTTCTATTAGCCTGTATATGATAACCATTACAACGTATATTTTTAAAACTAAGTAGATTTCCCTTTGATTGACAAGAGAACAATGCACTGTCAATTATCAATTTTGTTCCTCTGGAAAAAAAATATTTGCTTTTCCAAATCCTTCAATCAGGTTTGCAAAACCTAATATTGTATTGACTTTTGCTTCCGGCATTGTCAGTTGGGAAAAATATTTTTTACTTGTAAGTATTGTATGTGTAATTGCACTGCCTGCCAAACATAGATCTTCCTTACTCATTTTTTAGTCACCAAACATATGGAAATGATCCAGGTTTCTACATTAAAAGAAAATAATTACAAATAAGAAAAATAACATTTGGAATATACAAAGGTTAACATTTACTAAGAGGAAATAAAAACATAGAGATTAAAAAAACAACATTAAATCTAGATATTTTCAAAGTCAAAGAAAACACTTGATGTTCTATCAATTCTGCCATTTTTCTCTTCAAGAGACTTAAAGAAGTCCGCCACATCCAAATTTGTCATATGGGATGGGTCATGTTAGGAATGAAGGAACTCTTATACAAGAGTACCTCTGAGCGGAAGCAGACTTTCCAAAGACATTGTAACAGAATTGCCACATTTACATTCAAACATACAGATATACATCATACTGTAAATTATCGGCACGTTTTAAGAACAATAAACAAGAGAATAAGAAAACTTACCAGTTGAAGAACCTTTCTCCACAGCAAAGCTCGTTCTCTCCAAGCGAACAGGCTCCTCTCGCTCTCGCTAGAACGTCAAGCTAATAATTCACCAACACTCGGTCATCTACCATGAACGACCTCCACACGTACAGAAGGAATATGGGGACGACACCACCATTTGGAACCCTCGATATTCTCAGTGTGAGAATCCAAAGAGTGGGCTCTATTGGAATTTGGTAGAGGGAAGGAGGATAGAAGATCGTATACAATGATAAAGTAAGTGGGAGAAGGGCGAGTCTGTCGTATAGACAAATACTTGATCGTTTAAGTGAAGTACACGATCGTGTAAGTAAAAGGTAGCGATCGTCTATACGATCGTTTATTAAATGCTCAGCACTAGACGATCGTTTAGTAAAATGAAGGCGATCGTTTAGAAGATGCGCGTGCGTGTAAACAATCGTGTAGTAAATTCGAGCTATTGTATAGTCTCTCAATTTACTAAGCAATAGGCTGCACACACTTTACTTGAGCAAACTTTGTGATCTTTGCAAAATGAAAACGATTTTTATTTTATTCTTCAGTTACAAAACCGAATCACACTTCCCACTAATGCACGGTTACGGAGAAAACGACGGTTAATTATCCTATAATTGTCAAATTAAAATAATAAATATAATCATATTATATTCATTAACCTATTGTTTAATATCACATTTAAACAATAGTATTTCCTCCTCAACTAGATATAAATCATATTTATATCCATTTTTCTCCAATTAATGTATCTCATATATAATTAACCAGTTCAATATCATATATAATCGAACTCCCTCTTGTCAATTTGAACATTTCAAACTGATCCAAAAACTGATTCTCAATTTGAATCCATTGAGCTACCAAGGGGACCTTATGAACCTATGGCTCAAAGCTCCAACGATACGTGAATAGCTGACTAAACTCTTTAGCCAAGAGATCCACATCCGTTAATTACCAGGCATTCCACTAAAGATCGATAGTTAAACTTTTCTTACCACAGATATACTTTTGTGTCCATCGGATATAACCAATCAACAGTACGATAACCCTTCACAGATGTTTGTAAGTACAACTAGGCCAATTTATTGTTTTTCCCCTGTAGTTACATCTAACTCTTTAAGTACCACTAATTCCTCTAATGAACAATACAACATAGTCCTACTATGTGTGGACACCTCTCGGGCCATGAGAAGATGTTTGGCACCACATCTTCAAGCCTCGGGATCATCCTTTAATGGAGCAATCTATCTACTTACGTCTACTTCAAGGAAGGAGTGAATTCCATCTTATGTAGCTGAGTTCCCAGCTCCCAAATCAGACGAATCCTCAAAGTGGTAGGTTTGAGTCGGCGACCTATCCACTTGCACCCATTCAAATCAAAGTATCAAATGAGATATTAACACTTCGTGGTCAGGACTTATACAAACTCTTTGTAAAAGACGCTCCTGCTCGCACGTCCCCACATGAATGATCAGGATCAGACCATCTGTAGCAAGTCACAACACTTATAACTATTCCATAAAGCGGGCCACATCTGTAGCGTTACCAGGATAAGATTTCTTTTCTATATCCATATACTACAGACCATTTTGGTTATCACTTGATCCACTTGTATGTCACCACATACATGCTTAAGTTACATAATGACAACCAGGGGTTTTAGTTTATTGGTTTGTGGTAAAGCAAATAAAACATCCAATGTTCAAAGACAAGTAGTGAAGAAAATATCATATATTATACATCATAAGAGTTCGTACAAAACTGTGTTTACAAACTACAGGACACGAGAGTTTAGGGCATCATCCCCAACAAGGAATGTTCTAAAACTAGCAGTTCGTATTGTTTAAACATATTCTATTTTGCAATAAAAGTATTGTTGATACTTCATTCAATAAAAGTATTATTGAAATTGCATACTGTTATAAAATCCAATAAACAAATTGTTGGCTATAGTATAAATACTTTAACTTTATGTATAGAAATAAAAGAGGATAAAGTTTTAGTATATAGCCAAAAAGGTCTATAAGTATATAGATGAGATTGGGTACCTCATCTTGGGGACACTGTGGATGTAGCCCACTTTGTATATTAATGCAAACAATGTGATCCCGAAATCGTTCATGTGGAGACATACGAGTGGAGGCATTCTATGTAAAAAAACGTTTGCATAAGACCAGACCATGAAATAGTCACTTTTTTTATAACAATTGTTTACTGTTAAAACTAATCATTTCAAATTGATGACCTAAGGTAACTTGATCTTAATCCTGAGCTAACTATGAACTCTTGCTTATTTGGAATTATCCTTTGATCTGCATAGGTTAGAGTGGTTCAACATTACCGCTCAACAAGCTCCCATTTGGGGATAAAATTAGATAGATAGTTGGGGACATGGTCTTGCAAGATGGAATTCACTTCTACCCATTTTAGGGTTTGCAGATAGGTTGTTCCTTTAAGAACTGAAACTGGTCTTGAACAAAGGGGTCTCGTCCTCTCATGACAAAGAGGGATATGGTTTATTAGTTAGACTATAAACCAATGTTCAATAGAGGATCAGTGGAGACTTAAGGAACAAGATGTATTTACAAGGGTAAAACGGTAATTTTGACCTAGCTGTAAATGCGAATGACCTGTGAATGATTGACTTATTGATTATGGTTAAATCAAGTGGGCAGAAATATATTTACAGTGAGGAGAGTGCAACTAGTGAGCTGTAGTGGTATGTCTCGGTAGTTAACGTATATTGATTAATTTGGTTTAAAGAGTTTAACCAATTAATATCAAATCATTGGAGCTCATGATCTGTAGGTCCATAAGGTCTCTCTACTAGCTCGTAAAAGATTAAACCTTAGTTTAAAATATTGAGTGAATTTGACATATTCAAATTCAATTTAGGGTTTGGATTTGAAATGTTCAAATTCAATTTTAGGGTTTGGATAATTATATTTGATATAGTTAACATTTAAATTTATTGAAATTAAACATATTTGGAGAGTTTTATATATTTAAATAATGATTTAAATATTAATTACACGAATAGGATTCATATTTGAATTAGGTGTTTTTATTATAATTGATATTAAATTATTTTTTATTAATTAAAATTTGTTTAATTACCTAAATGAAATCATTTTCAAATTAAGAAATTCAATTTTAGAAATTGAAATTTTGTTTAATTTAACTAAGTTGAAAAGTAAATTAAATTAAATCTAGAAAATGGTTTAATTAGTGGATTTATCCCAAAATTGAGTTTGAGTAGACTTTTCCAATCTTTTAACACCAATCCCATTTAGTTAATGCTATTTGAAGTGTCAAATGACTGATTAATGGGAATTTGCATGTTTAATTTGAATATATACATCTGATTTTATGACAATAAGAATTTTAAAGAAAATTCTGTAGAAAACTATTTTGCTCTAAAACCCTCCCCAATCCACCTCAATTTTCCTTTCAATTTAGAGTCCCACCACTCAATCCAAGGTTGAGAATAGTCGAGAAGATACTCTTGGTGGTCTACTGAAGAAATTGAAAGTCAAGTTCGTGGAGATTGCAAGCATCAAGTGAATTTCTACAAAGGTTGTATAACTAAAACTCTCATTTTTTTTTTTTTAAAAAAACTTTGTTTTTAGCATGCTTGTTACTTAAATTAATGTAATTAGAGTGCTTAATGATTATGTTAGCTTCTGTATTTTGCATGTTTACTTTATCAAGTCAAATATGTCATTATCCTGGTATGCAAAATTTGCTTCCACGTTTTTCTCTTTTTCTTTCAGGGATGCTTGATAGAGATCAACTAAGTGTTTTGACGTATGACAGGTACGTGACCAATGCCTAGTCATTCTTGATCAGAAGCATTTATTTTCAACACTTTTTGTGAAGGATCTCTATTCATAGAGAACCAATGATCGGAAGCATATTGTTCCAAATCCTATTGTGAAAGAACATCAACATTTACAATCTAACACAGAACAGTTATGCATCAAGTCTAAATTACAGCATGCTTCAAGAATAAAATACAAAGTATCGAGTAAACATACCTTTGAAGAACTATTCTTCTAGTATTCCCTTGATCAACACCAGCAACAACACGAACGCAGCACGCCTCTGGAAAATCCTCGATCACAATCAAGTTAAACTTGGTACTCGACCCTCAAATGCAAACTCGATACAACCAAGAGGCTACCTTGGTATTCAAGGTATGAGAATCCAGGAGGTGTGGGCTCTGTATGGATTAGGTAGAGGGAAAAAGGAACTGGACGATCGTGTAGACGATCGAGTAAATGGGAGAAGACAAAAGTTTATCATTTAGACTTAGGTACTCGATCGTTTAACAACGAGTAGCTATTGTATAGGAAAACTCGATGCTAGATCGTTTACTCTCTCAACACTATCGTGTAGCTTTTTCTTGACTATCATGTAGCTTTTTTTTGCTATGCGTTCCATTATGAAAAAATGAAAACGATTTTCATTTTATCCATCAGTTATCAAACACTGATTATAACTTCCCAATAATTCGGTTATTAGGAGAAAAAATCGAAAAATCGAAAAATCAATTATCTTATAATTGATTTAATTATAAATAAATATAATAACTAATTTATCATATTATATTTATAACCTATAGTTTTAATATCATATTATATGTAATAATATGAAACCATAGTTTTTTTTCTCCTTTTTGGCATTTAGTATAAATCATATTTATATTAATTTCTCCAATTAATGTATCTAATACATCAAATCAATTATATCATATATAATTGAATCAATTTAATTATATCATATTGTTAGGATGGTACTAGCATGCAGCAGAAGCGACGAGGATCGATAAGCACTCTAATTGATTAATTTTGGTAGAAATGAAAACATGCTCACAGAATTAATGGGTTTTAAGACATACCTTTGAAGAACCTTTGAAATCTCAATTTTCAGCTACAAATTCCTCCAAATCTTTGTGTAGACCACCACAAAGATCTTCTCTACTATTCTCTTGGTGCTCTAGATTGAGTTGTGTGAATCAAAATAAGCTGGAATCAAAGGAACTTGAAGAATATCTCATTGTAACGACCAATGAAAGAACACCTTTTTCTACCCGAATTTTTAGCTAAAATTCTATTGGTTGCAATCACTCCAAAATCACTTCAGTCTCTTCAATATATTGCAGACATATCATGTGAGAAGATTTGCTGCATGGGATGCAATTCATGCTTGGAGTAAATGAAGCTTCAAGATGGTGGGTTCTTTTATGAGCTAGTGGAAGATGAAGTTGGAAAAAACCATTTTTTTCATTTTGTGTATTTCTATCTCCAAAATCCAAAATTGATTTTAAAATCATATTTTATTTCTAAAATAAAAATTTATTAATTTTACAAATTAATTTCATAATTTAATTTCTAATAAAAATAAAATAAATAATATTGTAAGACAATTTAAATAATTCTAATTAATTTAATATCTAATATTAAATTAATTTTACACAAATCCATCTTCATATATATAAATCATATTTAAATATATATTCTTCAATTACGTTTGATTCTAATTTGAACGTTTCAAATTAACTTATCACGCTACTCTAGAGCTAATCTATTTTCAAGCTAGTAGAGGGACCTCATGGACCTACAGATCATAGGCTCCAGCGATCTGAGATTAATCGGGTAAACTCATTAGACCGATCTAACCCCCATTCGTTAACTAATAGGTCACTCCACTAAAGCCCATAGTTGAACTTCTCTCACCGTAGATATATTATGCCCACTCAATATAACCATGATTCGTAAGTCAACTCTTCACAGGTTGTTCATAATAACGGCTGGGTCAAATGTCTGTTTTACCCTCAAAATTACCTCTTGTTTGTTAAATCCCCACTGATCCCCTAATGAACAATTGTTTTGTGATCCAATCAACAAAACCAAGTCCCTCTCGAGCCAGTGAGAGGGCGGGGACCCTTGTTCAAGACCCAGAATCAACACTTAAGGGAACAACCTCTCTACTATCCCTAAAAGTGGATAGGAGTGAATTTCGTCTTGCACCATATGTCCTTAGCTATATATCCAGTCTTACCCCTGAAATGGGAGCTTATTGAGCTGACGCTGTTGAGCCAACCCTCATCTATGCAAATCTAAGGATAATTCCAAATAAACAGGAATTCATAGTTAGCTCAGGATTAAAGTCAAGTTACCTAGGTCATCACTTTGAAATAGCTCGTCTTTGTTAGCAAAGTGACAGAAGTTTGGAGGTACAAACTCGACCGTACCCTGCCGTAGGAGAAAAAAGGTCCTCGCTCAAGACTTCGACCTGGGGTTGGCTTGAGAAGGAGAGTCTCGCCGGGGACCTTCTCTTTTTTGGGATCGTCAGGATGGATAGCTGGTCATGGTAACCAAGTGAGCCTTCGCTTTTTGGATCGTCTTCTGCCCAATGGTTGTCTTTTTGGTTGAAATGGGATGGTGTGCAAATTGGATTCATGTAACAAGAGAAAGGTTTCCCATTCCTAGTCAGTCTTAAACAGTAAACATCGTTATAAAGTAAGAGTGATTGATTCCATGGTCCGATCTTGTACAAACTTTTTGTACAAGGACACCCCCACTCCTCATGTCCCAATATGAACAAATTAGGATCACTTCGTTTGTATTACTTTACAACTCTTTGTAACAACTACAGAGTAGGCTGCATCCAATAGTGTTACCAGAATAAGGCACTCAACCTTATTCATTTACTATAGATCATTTTGACTATTTACTTAAATCTGATCCACCTTTATGTCTTTATATAAACTTCAAGTACTCATCTAATAGTCAAGGGACTTTCAGGTTTATTGGATTTCTATTAAGCAAAATATCTATTCAATAACACTTTATTGAACTTTCAGAATAAGTTTCATTGTTTACATACCACGAGTTTTAAGATATAAAACCCAACACATATATAATCAAATTCCCCTTTGTTAATTTGAACACTTCAAACTAACCCAAAAACTGATTCTCAACATGAATCCATTGAGCTACCAAGAGGACCTTATGCACCTGTAGCTTGAAGCTCCAACTTACGTGAATAACTGACTAAACTCTTTAATCACGATATCCACCATATGTTAACTATCAGGCATTCCACTAAACACCGACAACTGCACTCTTTGCACTACAAATATATTTCTATGTCCATCGAATATAACCAATAACCAGTATGATGACCCTTCACAAATCGCTTGTAAGTACAATTGGGCTAATTTACCATTTTGTCCCTATAGTTACATCTAACTCCTTAAGTACCATTGATTCCTTTAATGGACAATACGTCATAGTCCCACTATGAGTACCCTTCTTGGGCCAAGATAAGGTGTGGTGCCACATTATTCAAGCCCCAAAATCAGCCCTTAAGGGAGCAATTTATCTACGTGCTTTAGGGAAGGAGTGAATTTCGTCTTGTGTAGTTGAGTTCCAAACTCCCCAATCAGACGAATCCCCAAAGTGGTAGGTTTGAGTCGATGATCTGGCCACTCACATCTATGCAAATCAAAGGATTGCCCTCATTGTAGGGTTGGTAAAAAAAATACTCGCGGGGCGGGTTTCCTCGTTCGGGTCGGGGATTCCTCGGTTTAACCGGGGATGTGGTCAAACCGGAGAATTTTTTCAGGGCCCCATCTGGGGACGAGGACAGTATCCCCGCCCCGCTCCGACCCCAAATTTATATATATATATTTTTATAAATATAAATATATAGATAGATATATATATTTAGAATAATATAAACTTATTAATTTATATATATGTTTATAAAAAGGCCTAAAATGGAAAAGTAAAAAGACCAAAAGTCCAAAATTAAAAAAGCCCAAAATCTTCTCCTCTCCTCATTCCTTTCTGCCAAAAAATACTAAATCCCTAAAACTAAATCCCTACCCTACTACTCTGCTATTGCCCGCGTCCACCAAATCCAGCTCCACTGCTCCAAGTGAAGTCGTGAAGATAGTCCGCCATTGAGGACACTGAAGATCGCCGATTGTCGTCTGCCTCCGCGTTCGCCCGCGTCCGCCATTGAAGACAAAATCACCCACGTCCGCCACTTCCAGGTCCGCGTCCACCTCCGCGTCTGTGTTCGCGTCCGTCCGGTGCCATTAAAGACTAAAGACAGATTCGCTCCGCGTTCGTACGCCACTTCCAGGTGAAGACAGATCCGCGCCCTTGAAGACTTCCAGTACCAACGCTGTGAAGGCTGAAGACTGTGAGTGTGAAGACTTGTTTAGGGCAGAGGAATAATATAAAATAATTAATTGTTTAGCTATATCCAAAATTTGTTTAGATCATGAGTCTTTGTTTTATATATTTTGACTGTTTTATGTTGTTTTTCTTTTGAAAAAAAAAAAAAACAGACTCTTTGCTGTTTCAAGAGGTAAGATCTATCCATTCAACTTTCAAGACTTCAAAGTTCAAGCTGGTGCCGGTAAAAATTTCCTTTCGTTCTCCTGTTTGACCATTTGATATTTTTGACAAGTATGCTTGAAATTAGTAAATAATATGTTTAAAAAATATGTGTGTGTATGTTTGATATTTGAATGTTTTGAATTTTAGGCTTGAATATGTTTGAAAAATATGTTCGTGTATGTTTGATATTTGAATGTTTTGAATTTTAGGCTTGAATATGTTTGGAAAATATGTTTGTGTATGTTTGAAATTTGAATGCTTTCAATTTTGGGGTTGAATGCTTTGAAAATGAAGTCCAAGTCTAAAGAATGGTTTTTAAATTAAATTTTTGGTAGGTTGAAAACAATGTCTTTATCACCTTCTACAAATAAAGATTCTCCAAATCCAATTCCAAGTCCAATCCCAGATCCAACCCCAAATTCAACCCCAAATTTAACTCCATGTTCGTCGAATGATGATAATTTGAATATTGATAATTGTGTTATTCTTGATGAGGATATTGAGAAGGGATCTTTAAAGAGGAGATTGACATCGGTTGTTTGGAACCATTTTAAGAAACAAAAAATAGATGGAGTAGACAAGGAGTTTGTAATTATTGCAAACGAAAATTAGGGGGTGAAAGTAAAAATAGAACCAAACATTTGCATGATCATATTAAGATATGCCCATATAAAGGACAAAAATACATACGACAATCCCTATTGAATCCTAATAGAGAGAAGAACAATACATTGAGTTTATATAACTTCGATTAGGATGCTGCAAAAAAAATATTAGCTAGGATGATAATAAGGATGGAATGATGCCAAGAAAGGTGACATTATTTGTTTTTTTTTTACATTTTAAAGGTAGGAATGAATACAACTAAGGATGAGATGATGCCAAGAAAGGTGAAAGATTTGATTGTGGAATCATCGTTGAAGAGAAAAGGACGAATTTTATTGAATTTTAAGTTGTAAACTTATTTGAATGTATAAGACGTTTGCCTTTAGACTTCCTTATTCAAACTTTATTAAATTTTAAGTTGTAAATTTATTTAATGGATTTGTTAGCTTTTAAATTGTCAATTGTGTTTATTTCATAGAATAGTCTATTATTCTTTGTTCATTTGTTGTGCACTAGTCAAATTTCAAATAAAATCACTTGAATTAAAAAACAAGAAATTCGATAAACTTATTTAATGTATTTTTTATAGACTAATCAAATTTTAATTACAAAAAATAGGAAATCCCCATGGAGAATCCCCACAGAGAATCCACGTGGGAAATGGGGAATGGGGCCATTTCCCCGATGGAGAATCCCCGCCCCCGTCCTCGCCTTCAAATGGTGGGGATGGAGATGGGGATGAGGGATAATTTCCCCTATGGGGCCGGGAATGGGGGACGCCTCCAGCCCCCTTGCCAACCCTACCTCATTGGTAGGAATTCACAACTCATTCAGGATTAAGGTCATGTTACCTATGATCATTCTAGTGAAATGAAAGTCTCTGTCATGAACGGCGTTACATAATGAGATTAAACATTTTGTGGTCCGGTCTTATACAAACTCCTTTGTATAGAGCATCCCCACTCGCATGTCTAATACACAAATAGTCAAGATCATACCATTTTTAGTATTTTACAACACTTGTAACGCCTACAAAGCGAGCCACACTCGTAGCGTCACAAGAATAAAGTTTCCCTCCTTTATCCATATACTATAGACCATTTAGGTTATCACTTAAAGCACGATCCACTTGTATGTCTCCACATACATGCTTAAGTTACAACGACAACCAAAGATTTTAGTTTATTAGTTTGTCGTTAATGCAACTAAAATATCTCATATTTTATAGACTGTAGAGAATAAAGTATCTCATATTATTACATCATAAATGGTTTGTTCATACAGGTGTTTACAAACTACAGGATCCTACAAGATTTAGAGCATCAACCCCAATATTTTGAACTCTTATCTTGTGGACCTTTTTCCTTTGTGATCATCATTTTATGTGAAATTTTTTTAAAAAATTTGAATGATTAGAATGATCACAACGAAAATATTAATTATTTCTTCCTATGCCACGGTCATAACCTCGACCATGACCACGATCTCGACCATGATTATTAAAAATCACAGTATTCACTTCAAGGATGTTGTTGTTCCAGTTGATCGAGATTCATAATTTTTCATCCACGATTATTAAAATTTACAGCATTCACTCCAGTGAATGGTGTTGCTCTAGTTGGCCGAGATTCATATATATTTTTTTTAAAATAAATAGCTCGTTATTTCATTCAACTATGAGAAGACATCATATGAGTGCATAATACTTCTAAAATATTTTTCTCAATATTGCTACTACATGAGAATATCCGAAATGTAGAAAAATGTCTTCTTTAAATATTGATCTAAAATTTTGGAGCCTCAAGTGCATCCATTTACGACGAGTTTTAGGAAGAAAAATTGTTTTCTGATGATCACATTTTTATGGCATCCAGGTGTATTTTTGCATCAAGCACTAGTGACAAATAATTATTACCATTAATATCAAATGTAACAAATTCTAAATTTTATAATATTTTTCATAGTAACGCTATTATAAAATACTATATTTATATTAAAAT